>NW_020220410.1:54507-73855 GCF_003070985.1 Temnothorax curvispinosus | reverse complement strand
TTTTTTTTACATACAATGAATATGAGCTAATTTATATGTTTATGAGAAACGCTTTTAGTATTTTATTTTTATTAGCATTTTGAAGAAATAATTGTAAAAGTTATAAATCAGGAGGAATTAAAAAGACTTACAAGATCAACGATAATCTGTTGCTAAACTACATCATATATGCAATGAATCTTTATGAATATATCGTCTGTAGAAGTAAATACACTGTACGAAATGTGTACGAGACATTTAATACTATATCTTGGAATAAAATATAGAATGTTTTGTGAATAAAGTATCCATCCGTAAGTTGAGTAATACGTCATTGCGTGGTTAAGAAATGCAGTCTGAAATGTGGAAAATCTAAATTTTATTTCCGGCCTGAGATCATCTTCGCTCGATGTTGATATATAATTCCATTTCCTGGATTTTGTAGCTAAAGTTAAATAAAATCTCTCATACTTGATGTACAATTTATATTTATTTTAATTTATCGATGAGGCAAATAGCAAGTTCCACTTTCAAAAATTTCGTTTGATTAATTGAACATGTATTTTTGTTTCTTTATGCCTAACTCCATATGGAGTATGAAGATTGACATGACACAAAACACACACACAAACACACATTTGTTATGTTAATTTTATACTATAGATGGAGTTAGGCATAAACATTTTCTCATGTATAAAAATAAAAACAATTGGTTATATTAAGGGAGAGAATATCTTGGGTTTTGTAGGCTGTTGAAACTCTTTGTATCTATATAATAATTGTGTATCTTCAAAAAAGTTAATTTTTGGAAGGTGGGTCTTACCCCACCAATAAATTGAAACAAACATAACTTATCATCAGGCCGATGAACTCGGATTCTCCATTTTTTGATTTTTTCTTAACCACAGTTTTTTGTGATGCTGATATGGATTGGTGATACAATATTTGCTTATTTAGATCTGTTTTTATCCAACTCTAAATTTTTCAAAGTGCGGTATACTCTGCTCAGGCTACCAATAAATTGTAATAAATCTAAGTTATAACGTAGAATTGGCGAACATAGGGCGAAGATGACGAGACTGGTAATGGGACTCGAATTCTCTATCTTCTAGACAGACTAAATTATTGTTTTTGATTACTTTTTATGAAGAAGAATGTTTTTATCATTTAATAGTCACAATATATTTGTAATGTATAAAAAAGTTAAAAGTAAAATCCTCCAAGTACGAAATCTGTATGAATTATTTTATTTTTTATTTTAGATATTTATATGACGCGCTTCTTATCTAATAGTCCACGTGTTTGAACGTTCGCACTTGCTCGGAGGATTAAATCGGTGCGTTACATTTCTAGAAACTTTCGATTGCATTCTACAATCAGATATCTTACTTATTTCCTCCGTGTGTGTGGAAGAGGAAAGGAGATAGAGAGAAGGGGAACGCTATTTAAATAATTTCTGCCAACGACACGCTCGATCGAGTTCCGCGAAAAATAGAACGCGAAATAAATCTGGAATTTAAGTGCATTTTCGGAATTAATGCCTCTTGATTTTCATTCCCGTCCAACATATTAGGCCGGAATTCGCTTATCGAGACGGGCATCGGTTTCCAATCTCGTGCACCTCGAAACGTAAAAACCCGCGCGCGACGCGTTAATGAAAAGAGAATTCAGCGCGATCGGAGAATGATCGGGACGCGTTCAGCCTTTAAACGCGCACGGCGTTTAAATGTCGGGCCTTGGTCTTGCCGCAATGGACCAATCGCCTCCCCCCCTCCCCCTCCGCGTTCGATCCACATTAAAATATATATGTCGCAGAAAGTGAGAGTCGCGAGAACGGAAACCTGTTTCGGAACGGTCGGACTGCCCCGCGCGATAATAGTTAGACCGGCAAATATCTCGCGATCGTGCGCCTCGTGCGTGCTTTTTCGAACCGCTTAGAACAGTGCCTCCCGATTTAACTTGGTCGCCGAGGCCTCCGTCGAGAGGCGGCCTCCGTCAATAGAAATTCTGCATATCGCACATATCTTTGTCTATAAAGATGTAAAGAAAGATAGACCCGAGATAGGATAACGAAGAGAGGAAATGAGATTTTTTTTTATCGAATCTTCGTATCTATTTTCTTTATATTTTTTTACGTATTCCTTTGTGTCTCTGGGGGGATAGAAACCACTTCGGGCGATCCACGTTGAAGCCACTGGACGAGGGTATTCGTGTTCTAGGCCGTCGTTTGCGGCTCTGTCGTCGTGGTTCGCTCCTTGGGAGACCAACCTGCTACTCTCTCAGTAGCTCGTCGACGTTCGAAATCGCGACTTCAGGCATCGATCACGATCACGTTGCATCGCTTACAAAGTTATACTTTTACATCGAGTCCGGGCCACAAAGCGGGGGTCACGTGTTCCAATTCGCGCATGGACCGCGGACGTTTGACTTCGTCGAAGGACGAAGAATGAGGAATCTAATCGTTAATCCTTTATAACTGTTTTAATTATTTGTTGAGAAAGGCGAGGCGCGCTCGGACCCCGGACGCTGATCTTCGCGCGGAGTATATCTGTGAGGCATTGAAATGCACGGAATTTTTCGTTTGCGCGATACCACCTGGTTACTCACATTGCTGATGCAATTGAGAGCGCAGTTTAATTAGACCGCGCGACAACGGGAGCGGAACGGGTTGGATTGTTAAACCGGAGAAGACCGAGAGGTCGCGTACCGCGCGATGAAGATTGACGAGAGTGAAAACGTTGCTCTTAGTGAGTCGATACTTTCGCTGTCTTCCTCATATGCAAATTAGATGTAGTTTGCGATACAAATGTGACACCGCAATGGTGTCTGAATCTTTTATAATATTTCTTAATCTTTTTAGGGATGAATGAATTATAATTCGATCGTTCAGGTTTTAGACAATTATGATTTTGCCAAAAATTATGGGCAGTCAGAGAACTGACTCTTTTTTTTTTTTTTTTTAAGTCGTGATTAAAATTCAGAAAAAGTTTCTTTAGAAAGAAGCGATCAATAATCGATCAAAATATAGCTTATTATATGAAGAAAAAAAATTAAGAAAAAAAAAACATGTTTTGAATATGTTAATAATGAGAAAAAGGACCATAAAAATGGATAATTTTACTTTATATGATTTCGCAACTGTATTTTTCTCTTTAAGTGAGGATAGTCTACTGAGATTTACGATAATAAATCCGAACTGTAATTCATTCGATTTATTTTAATCGTTCACACTTTGCTTTGCGTGCAAAGTTTGTTAGTTGCGCATTCTCGTTGCTCGTAGACACCTAAAAGCGCGTATTTGTCTGCCACGATTGTGGTGTTATCGACTCGTTTTATCTACGACTCGACTGAATCATTAAATTTTGCACTCGTGCTTTACGAGTGCATTTTTTTTTTAACTTTTATCGCCGAACAAGAATTACGAATGCGAGTATTGCGTATTGTTCTGTAACTTCCGGTTAGCGTTCGGCAGTATTCCGCTGACATTCAGATCACGCCGAGTCGTAGATAGAATTACGCGACGTTATTGCACCTCGTGACACATATTATCGCATCCTAGCAAACGTAATTTCCAACGGAGACATTTAAAGTCGGTCGATAAATCGCGCGGTCGTGCCACGCGGACTATAAATATATTTTATAATCTTCGTTTAATCCTCGAACAGCGAAAGCCTTATTTTATCTTTATGTTTTACTTTAATTAAAGACAGTCTTTTAAGAAGTAAACGCAATTAAAGAAATTATTGAAAGAAGAGAATAAAAGTAGATTCGCACAAAAAAATCACAAAACAACCATCATTTCCGAGGTTCGTTATTTGAGCATGACTAATTAGTAAGCTCTCAAATAGTTTGTTTCGTCGAAAACAAGGGTTTCATCTTACGCTCGTCCTACTGGGAGAGAATGCTCCCAAATCGCATTTGAGTCGTTGTTTATTATTTCGAACGCCCACATCGTACGGGGCAATTTGCCATAATTATCCGGCTTCGGCGTTCCTTGGCATAAAGACAAAATTAAGTGTAAATATTAATCGTAAAAATAAAACCAACTACAAGTAAAGATTCAGTGTAAAACGACTGTGTAAAAATTGAGTGTAAAAATAGTGTAAAAAAAAAAAACAACTTCGATTCGAGTAAAAATCGCGAAAGCTGTTGACGTTTCGTTTAGATCTTTGGACCTGTACACCGAACTTACTTCAAGTAGTCTCAAACGTGACGCGCAGAACTGCTAAAGAGAATCTAAAGTGATGACGCATAATTACATAGGTAGTATAATTACAGAACTCAAATGTAATAAAAATGCAATTCTTTCAGATAAAAAATAAATCACGAACGCGATATACAATGTACGATAAGAAAGTGCGAGAGAAAAAAAATAAAAACCAGGTCCAATTATAATTTTTGACGGATACCATATTCAATTGTGTTAAAAGCGCATTGTGTAACATTAACATACAATACGAGCTCACCTCATTATTCCCGGCGATATGGTTTACAATGTTGTAACTTATAACGTATATTGCTTTCTTAATTACCGGTGTATCAATTTAATTCTTACTCTAATGACCCTGCCTCGATCACGAGTGTATTGTGGCTCCCCGAACCCATCTCTTTTGATATTTATTGCAAAATCAAATATTTCGTCCACAGCGGTAATAATCGCAATAAGACCTACGGAGAAATTTCGTCAAAGGGGAGAAAGATATAATTAATTGGGCATACAGCGAGTCAAAGTGAATGGAGTAGATAAATTTTTGTATCGAAATTTTTCGTTCGGCCGCTTGCATTTACTCCGCCTCCCCACCTCCGACCCGACGTCGGATGTCGCAGATAAAAATATTCGTGAAACCACGCGCGTCTGCGTGTGTGCGGTAAAGATAATCGAGGTCACGCGGTTTGGAACACAGGTTACGAAGGAGCTGATAAAGATATAATTATTCGGAGACCGCTTTCGAGGGGGGGAAAAAAAAGGAGATGTTCGACACGCTATCCTGAATTATTAGACCCGAATCCTAGGCGAGTTTTGTTATATGCAAAATTCTTCACTGCTACCGGGTAGCGTCCGGTTCGCTAAAATAACTTCCGTGTATCCTTTTCATTGTTTAAATGTTGGAATAAAGATTCATTATTTATAGCCCTTTATCTATAGCCCTCGAAAAAATATATTTTTTCGTTGCAATTTTTATGATATTAATTTATATTAGTAGAAACGTATTACGTACAATTTTATATAACTGTTGTTTTTTTTTTATATTTAGGTAAAAACGCTTCTTTTTATTCGCAGAAAATGGTGTTGAAAGCAGTGCCCAGCCCACAATTGTCAGAGCTCCCAGAGATAGGAGGAAATTCAATCAAAACGTACGTGATATATTTTTTGTTTTTATCTTCTCTCTTATTCATTTAGTGCGCGTGTACTTATCTAAGTCGTCTAAGAAGATAAGCAATTTTATAGCATGCACGATTATGCCGTAAGCTTAAAAGATAATTTTTTATTTTTACGATACTTTGAGAGATATATGCCATTTATAATGTAACATAAACAACTAAACGCAATTGTTTTCGAAGAAATCCACTAGAATGATAAAAATAGACATTTAGCACTTTAATTAAGATGTCAATTGAATCTTTAAAAGAAAGGTTTTTACCAAGTAGTCAATGATAAAATATATTTTATCGCATATTTTTTTATTTAACAAAATGTACGTGGTATAATTTTTTATTATATTTCAATGCTTTAAGAGATTAATTCAGAAAAAGGAAAAACAAATATTTATATAAATATAAGTTGTTTGAAAGACTTGATATTTTTCGAGTTATAATAAAATTTAAAAAAATTGAAATACTTAAAATACTTATTTTCTTTAATGCACACGCTGCAAACATTTTGAAACATCTCAAACATTTTCTTTAACATATAAATTTTTTTATATTGCGACAGGCAAGCGATTTTACGAATATTGGAGACTGGCCTACTTTAGGAACACAAGAGGTGCGTATTATTATTTAATTTTTGTTTAATAAACTGCTATTTTCAACTTTAAGTTATTATTTTAATGCACGTGCGTTTAAAAGTGTGCATATGTTAATAAGTTTATTAATTGGAATTATACTTTTGGATTTCATTCATTTTAATTGCCATAAACAATATTTTTTATTACGTAGTGAACTATGCAAAATCTAGAGCTCGCAGATGATTTACGTGCATCTGCAAGTGTAGAAATTTTGCTAGAGAAATATCGAATATTTTGTCATCTCAGATAAAAATTTCTATGTCTGAGAAGCGTTCGTTATTTGTACACATGCCTATACCTAGGCCATCTTTTATTTCTCTTTTATGTTTTACTGCTTTTCATTTTTTATGTTTATACGGTTTAGACGATATTATCTTCTCTTTTAATACAGAGGAAAGCAACTGTGTCTCCTCCAAAACAAAATGGTGTGCTCAATGGTGAACCAAGTACTTCCAAGGCGTCCAACACTATCGAGAGCAAAGGCAAGGAGAACAAGGAGCAGCAAATTCACTATCAAGACGATAGCGACGAGCATATGGATAACGGCGAAAAGAAAAAGAAAGGTGAGGAAGTCGGTCTGTGCATTTGGAATTCATTATGATAAGATAATTGCGTACAGTTAATGTAACAAATGTCTCGTAATAACTTAACTTTCAAACGGCTTGCTTCCATTTGAAATGTAAATGAGAGGTGTTATTTTTCAATCTCCATTCCGATTACCGTTTGTTACAGCGAACAAACAAAAATGGGTCCCGCTTGAGATTGACCTGGCGCAGAACCGTGGGACTATGCGATCACCGAGATTTCAAAATCATAGGGAAAGAAATGGCGAAGGTAATATTTGTATGCATAATGATAATATGTTTGTATATGTTGAAATCGCAATTGCTCATATCGCGATAATAGAGACAAACGAATATAAATGATAATTATGATTCTCTCGTGATAAACAGCGAACGACGGCGAGCACTGGCGTGAAAGGGACTACGATAGATCGACGGGATATAATTCACGAGGACGCGGCGGGAGAAATTACAGAGGTAGAGGAGGACGGGGCGGGCGCGGACGCGGTGGTTTTAGACACCGATACGATCAGGAGTTTACGAATTACGCTACGGATGTACAGGTAATTTTCTATAGATATACGCAGCTTAAATTATTATCGCGAGTTGCAATTTGGTGAAATGATGATCAAGCTGGGTTATCTGACCATATTGTGATGGATAACAGGATAACAGGATAGTAGAACTGAAAACCTTTAAAGTTTATTCATTTGTACTTTCCACTTCTTCGCGATAGATGTGGCGTAACGTTTCCTTTCTTTTCTTTTTTGCAGACCCAAAAATACGAATCTACGGATTCTGGATATATGATACCTTATATGGGAACATGCTATTTTAATAATGCAAATTACGTAGATCCTATCACATTAAAAGAATATATACGAAAGCAAATGTAAGTTTAACCTTTATATTTTTTATACCGATATAATTTGTATATTGTATTTTACATGAACTCTTCATTTTTTTGTTTACAGAGAGTATTACTTTTCTGAAGAAAATCTTGTGAAGGACTTCTTCCTACGTCGTAAAATGAATGCTCAAGGATATTTACCTCTCACTCTGATCGCATCTTTTCAACGTGTACAACATTTAACGATGGATATAGAACTGGTGATAGGTGCAGTTTCAGAATCTGATAAACTGGAGCTGTTACAAGAAGAAGATGGATATAAGGTAAAAAACATATTTTAAATAAATAAAATAGCGCGTGGCGCGCGTTGTCTGACAAAATCGATTGTACGTGTAGCACATATTTTCAAAAAAATCTAGCATGTTACATATGTGCTAGATAAAAAAATTTGTGCTAGAACAAATAGAAGAGGATTCGCTGACACCATTAGAGCTTATTTTAAGTTCAATGAATGGGGTTTGATAGTAGACCTCTTTACATATATAATTATTACATTATAATTGTTCAAACTTTTGTGTATACGTTCTTTACGTACGTGTAATATATAATATCGAATTTTTTTAATAGTATATATTTTTATTTTTCAGATTAGAACAAGTTTCGAGCCGTCAAAATGGCCTATCTCGGATATAGCCAGTAATATTGCCTTTTCAAATCCCTTACTACAGCTTGTCCCATTTCAAAACGAAGTAATTCCTACCTCTGAAACTACATTTTGTCCTGTCGCGAAGCCTTTACCTACAATGCCTGCTCCCCCAGTACCTCGTGTGTTTGAATCTTACAATTCCATTTCAACAGTAAGAAGACATAGCGAATCAGAAATAAATCCTTCGTCGATAAACGAGATTCTAAATCCTAATGTGCCAGAGTTTATACCGACAACAGAAAGAACTAATGAATTTACTGCTACAAATAAAAATAATCAAACGAACAAGATCCGCGATAAAATAAAGGAAACATTGGCAATGGCAGAAATGATGAATCTTCTTCCTAATAATAATCCTACGAAGACAAAGGAAAATTATAAATCACTGGCTACTATAGATTTTACTATAGAAAATTTATCAGAACGACTGAATGGAGAATCGGATTCATCAAGCGACAATACTTGGAAAGAGGTAACTGCCGTTTTATTTTTCGTTGTATTAAACTACAGGAATTTGCGAAGATGAAAGTAATTTGCGATTCATGGAAACGAACTATTTACAGGTGAAAAGAAGAGTCAAACACAAGAACAGATTAGAAGAGAAAGAGAAATCTGAAATCGTCAAAAATGCAGTACGAGAAGAACTGGATTTTCAATTTGATGAAGAACTCGACTCGCCGCCACCGACTGGTCGACTTAATGCTTTTTCAGAATGGTCAGTTGATATTGAGTAAATATTAAAATGTTTCAGAGTACTTATTGTTCAAGTAATATGATTCAATTTAGGTCTTTATAAAAAATTTCTATTTGTTGCGGTAAACTTAAAGTCTTTAATTTGTTCAATTTTAAAGTTTATAAGAACGTAACTCTGAAATTTTAAATTTTTTTTCTATAGCATGTTGAGAAAATAGCGATTACTTAGAATATTATTTTGTCTTTTAACACTTAGTAGCAGATTACTGATATTTCGATTACATATGATTGTTACAGGACCGATGATGATGACGATAACGAATTGTCAGATAAGGATATTAATAAAATATTAATATTCACACAAATCAGCCCCGCGTCATCTAGAATCCCGAAGCACGAAGGTTATGATAGAACGGGAGATTGGACTACAAGAGTAAAAATGACTCAAGAGTTAGTACAGGCTATCAACGACCAATTACATTATTTCGAGGAAGAATTACGGAGACAAAATTTTCAAAGAGTAAGATTTATAACTTTACTTTCTTAAAATTATTGTTAGAAACAAGTAGACTAAGAATATTAATGAGTTAAATGTTAACACACAGTACGGCTCTTCTTCGTCCATTGGGAGCTACAAAACGGTCAATGTGGTCAGTCAGGAAGATTTCGAGAAAATGGCACCAAAAGCTCCAAGAAAAGCGAATCCGGAAGTTCCACCGCCGCCTCCTTCCGCTATAGAAGATTTTGAAATTTTGCAGTCGGCTTCGTCATTACAGGTATTTCAGGTAACTTTTGTGAGATAAAAAATTGCTCGTAGAAAAATATCACGTTTGAAGCTATGTATTTCGTTCAATAGCTTCCAAGTGCAAGTCCAGATAAGAAGGATCACAGACCGGAAAAGAATCGCTGGAGCGATAAACTGTGTGCCAGAGAAGGGCGAAGAAATGCTGCGCCTCGCTTCTTCGCCGTTGTGAAAGATGGACCTTCTGTTGATGAGAGGACGCCACGGAAAAGGAAGACCCGTCACAGCAATAATCCTCCAGTGGAGCATCATATCGGCTGGATTATGGACGTTCGAGAACATCGTCCCCGAACATATTCCACAGGGTATGTGATATTAGTTTGCTATAAATTTTGCAGCTCAGACCAAAATATACTTTCGATTCCTCGATATAAAGAAGGATTTTGTTACTAACGTGTAGAAATGTTAAAAAGCGTAAAAATTAAAGTTATACGGAAGGAAACAATTGCTAGCTTCTATGGAAATACACATAGCTTGTAAATTAAAAGTAATATGACATTATGATCTCGTAATTATATTTTTTTTGCTATTGGTTTTTATTAATTTATATTAGATATTACTAATGATCTTCTACTTAATAAGAAATACGACGTGATGAATCCATTTATATATTGTCTTCTTTTCCCGACTGAAGAAATTACTTTGTAGAATGGTTTTAATCTGAATAACGATCAATGGAAAAATGAAAATTTACGTTCGCTTTGCGTATATGCTCTAAATTTGTTTTCTATCTTGTTTCAGGAGTAGCGCAGGCACAAGTCCTAACGAGGGTTACCTTGCTAGCAGTTACGGAAGTGTTCCCAGTATCTGCGAGCATCCGAGTCACGCTTTGTTGAAAGACAATGGATTTACTCAACAAGCATATCACAAATATCATTCGCGCTGCTTGAAAGGTATCAGCAATATAACGATATTTTCTTAAACCATTGATTTAAACGGTTATAAGATGATGATATTCTTTTTTTTGTCTTCTTTTCCCGACTGAGAGAAATATCTGTGCGGAGAAATGCTTTTAACTGACTATTACTTAAACAAATTGTATGATTATATTGAATCAAGAGTTTTACTTATGTATCCGTATTCGTGTCTTTTCAGAGCGCAAACGATTGGGTATCGGACAATCGCAAGAGATGAACACTCTTTTCCGTTTCTGGTCGTTTTTCTTGCGCGAAAATTTCAATCGTACTATGTACGAGGAATTTAGAACTGTAGCCAAAGAAGATGCCTGCGAAGGATACCGATACGGATTAGAGTGCCTTTTCAGATTTTATAGTTATGGCTTGGAGAAGAAATTTAGACATACGTTATATACAGATTTTCAAATGGAAACAATACAAGATTACGAAAACGGTAAAAATTAAGATTTTATTCTATGCCCTTCTATTTGTCACGAAGTAAATAAATCAGCACAAAATAGGTTGTTTAGCTATGTTATCGTACGATAGTTAAACGGTAGATTTGTGCAATAGCAAATCAAGTGTTTTACTAACGTCAAAAAGATATTCTTATCCTAAGACTAGATTTTGGTTAGTAATTACACGACAAATTAGAATATAATTTGACATTAAGGCTTATATACGTAGATTATATTAATATAATGTAATATCATACTAATATTAAATCAAATTGTTTGAACCAATAGGACAGTTGTACGGATTGGAGAAATTTTGGGCGTTTTTGAAATATTACAAGAACTCTGATCAGCTTCGTGTGGATCCTAAATTGCAAGAGTACCTATCAAAATTCAAAAGCATCGAAGACTTCAGGGTAGAAGTAGTGAGTATTATTGCAAAAACAGATTTGTCATTCTTAATTGTCTTTTTAATAGCATTTATAATAGAGCTGGTTTCTATAATACATAATATTTGTATTATTCTTTTACAGCCGCAAATATGTGAAATGCTCAAAGCTGCAAGAATACGTAATAGAAGTGTTTCTGAAAGTGCTAGAGAGGATACACTGACAAACAGAGAATGTCTACTCTCAGACGACTATAATACACTGCCAAACGCGCAAGAGTCGCATTTATCGCAGCTTCGAACTAGGGCTGGTTCTTTTGGTTCTAAAATGTATCATTTTCGGCGACGGAATGACTCCACGTCGTCTAGCAGCCAGCGAGATCTCAGCAAGCAGCAGTCTCGAAATCAGAGGCAGAGTTCTGGTTTCTCCACGAAGCCTTCTGAGGCGAGCAAATCGCAAGTCACTGCCAGAGAACGAACTCAAGTCAGTTCCAAGTCCGAAGCGAGCAAATCCGTCACGATTAAGACAGAGGGCTCGTCTACTTCTCAAAAATGAAGTCGTGCGACGACGAGATTTCGGATAATCTTGTAAAAGTGGCAGAAACTCTTGAATCGCCCTCAAGACGAAGTGGCGATAGTATTTTTGGTAATACATGTTATTGGGAAGCAGTTTCGTAACCGCAAGAGTGGAAATCATAACAGGTCCTATTTGTGTGATCTTAAAGATTATCGCTAGGGAGTATGCAAGTCTCTACAAGGTAAATTTATGATCTAGATTTAGAACCGTGATTTAGTGTTTAAGATCGTATCTACCGATATTTAAACCCCTCGGCATGGTGGCGCGTTGCGAAAGATATTTTCACTAGCTTCTTATATTGTTTGCGCTGTTTAAATACGTTACGAGATACAACTAAAGACAGAAAAACGATGAGAATGCGTGTGTGTGTACATGGAGCAAATAACGATGGGAATGTATATATCCTAGTTCTTTCAGTCACGCTTTTATTTCATATATCTTAACGCGTATGCAATAGCAACGACTCGAACAGATGAACAGTATCGTACGTGTGCGGAAACGTGCCGTAAGATACTGTTTGCTCAAGCGAATTTGTTTGATGTACAAAAAGATGAAATGCTCTACCTTCATTTAAAAGACAGCATAAAGACTAAATAATGTATTTAACGAATAAGCGCCTAAATATTACATTACATTTGACTACTGTATTATGTAAATTCAGAGACTAATCGTATAATTCGTAAACACTTGGTTGTGTAGATATATATCTATGTAACTGATATTGAATTTATACCGTCTTTTCTCTGATTATCGAAGTCACTTAAGCTCCAATTTTTTCGCGATTATTTGACATCTTTTATTGGAAGAGGCGCTCTTTTTGTTTTTCTTTTTTTTTATAGCAGAATTTTTCTTTTTATAGGAGACAATTACACACGTCCTTTATATCATTGAAATATACCAAGAATTTACTTAGTCTCGAAGTGGTAGCAGTTAATTGTTACATTCTGAGCTTCTATTTTAAGACTCAACGTAATCGTGGCGTACTTCCATGTAATAAACATAATATCTATATATTATATAAATATCTATATAATATATATGAACTTTGCCATATATATTTTTCATAAAATGTAGACGTATGTGTCACAGAACATTCATGTGAACATGACACAGATCTTACAGAAAAGTTAACGTTGTTACATTGATCTCCGTGAATTTTTTTTAGACTCTTCAATTCAAAGCCATCCTTTGGAATCGAGCTTTTAGAAATCACTTAACGAATTCTCAATATGCTATTCGCACTGATCAAGTTTGCATATATTTATACGTACGCTGTCTACGCAATAATTATACATAAAAAATACATTTCGATGAAATGAAAGCGTTACGAAGATCGATTTATCGTATTTATTTCACATCATGAGAGGGAGTGATGCGCTCGTCGAGTAACTTGTAAATAGAAAAAAAAAATCGATACGCACTGGTCGTTTTTATCAGTCGATCAATCAAACGAATTTTGTAAATTGTATCGATGGTTGTTCTTTATTCCTTAAGAAAATTGACGATCGGTCACGCTAGACGCTATTTGTAAAATGCATATTCGAAAGGATGATGAGACGCTTTTGTGCGAACGCAGGGGACTGTTATACCGTTCGTATCCTAATGTCGTCCTGAGCATACTAGTCACGCATCGAGCCGTTACATACTATATTACACATTGTTTACAGGATTTATACAAAAAAGAAAGAAATTAAGGTTACCGCGATAACACGGTATGAGCAATAACGCTTGAGCGAAAGTGAACGGTGGTAGCGTTGATTAGCAAGAGAATACTAGAAAGGAAAAGATGCCTTTGTGAAACGTGAAACGGCTGTAATCTTCGTCGTTTCAAGTAGCTTCGATTATGTTTTTTTTCCGTTGAATATGTTATTACGTGAAAAATCTGTATGTTTAAGTAACAGTCGTGTAACGTTACGCACGGCGGGCACACTTCTGACCGCGATACCGAATGTTTTTATTCGTTCGAGCGGCACGCGTAAAAATGCCTTTCAAAAACGTCTCAGTTGCACAATATTCAACATTAGCATTTCTCGAGACCGAGTAGAAAAATGAGGGAACAGATTTTGCGTAACGTTAATCGCAATAGGCGGACGGGATAAAACGCAAAGTCATTCGTTTCGAACGAATTGCATTTCTCCGTGTAATCTTTTGTGGATTTTTTTCCCGTCTCTCTTCGTCTTCCCATTGTTATGCCAACCGAAACTTTCTTTCGCTGTTAGGCAGGGCATAACACAAAGAAAAATTGAAATTCTACGAAGACGGAATCGGGCTTCGTATAGTATCATCGATCGAGATTACAAATTAGAGTATCGATACATCTTTATGGACGACACTTAAACGTTGATAGTAATAAAGAGTTAAACGCTACAATATCACTCGTTAATTAACTTTTGATTTTGTGAATATATAAATTACGAATATAAAACGACTAGAAAATTCAGTAGGACTGAACCGTAAGGAATAAAATGCGTATCACTCTTGAGGGAATAAACGTTTATTCTTAACTAACAAAAAAGAAAGAAGAAGAAAGAGACGCGCTCGTCGACACGTTGCTTCCGTGAGGGCACAGTGATAGCGAAAGCTGACGATGATTTTTAAAAGAGGCGACAATCGAAGGTCTCTACGTCTGTTCGAAAACAAGAGCTCGTCCGCAAAAAATGAGGATTCAACGCGCGATCGCGTTGTTCAATTTGCAAGCAAAAAAAGAATCAATTATATTATCAGCGCGATGGACTCGTGTCTCGTCTGTATTGGTATATTTCGGCTGTACAACGAAACTGCGCATGTTAATGTTTATCAAGTTACCACGAACCGAGAATGAACGCGAAGACGAGAGAAAATAAAAGCGTTTTTGAGCTCGGGGCGGGAGGGAAAGAAGGGGGGAAAGAGAGAGAAGAATGATTGTCGAACAGACGAGGGGCAGTTGTTAGCACAAATAATTTTCCTATCGATTTATCAGTCGCGATATAATAAATATGTACAGACGAGTGCCAGGCGAGAGAGTGGAGATAATAAAAGTAAATCGGAACTACGTGCTCATTGATTATTGTACATATTTTCATAGTTCGATTTTTAGCGATTTAGATGTACCTTGTAGGTTTTTAAGCCAGTGACCATAGTTCTAAGCTATATAACACCTTTATATAGCGTACGATTAAACGAGATATAAGATCTTAGTTCGATAAGTTTACAAGCTAGATGTATCGATCGGCTTACAATGTTATTCAAGGCTTGTTTCTCGTGGCGTGCTTTGGCAATCGTTAAATACGGGAGGAGAATACGGGAATACGCTCCGAAGTAAAACGTCGATGTTCGATTGGAGAAAGGGAGAAAAAAAAGGAAGCAAAGAAATCGAGAAGTACTCTCGGCGCCGATTTTTCTCACTGTAATTGCACCGTTTCTATATCTAACGTACGTTATGCTATCACGCAACGTTGTTTCCCGCCCTTTTTTTTTGCAGAAGAGAGACAGAAATGTAACATAATGTACATAGTTTTTACTTAAAATTGGTGAACAGCCACGCCACGAGATCGACCCCAAATGTAAAAAAAAGATTATTATATATACATATACATATATATGTATATATATATGTATTACATATTGCATATATATATATATATATATGTATATCATAAGTTCTTATATTGTTACTTATATATCGCTAATGAATCTTAATTTTTACATTTAAGGCGTATGATAAAAAAAAGTGGGTGGGGTTATTGGTTTTTAATTTTAACTTTAAGAAAATGTATAAAAAAAAAATATTTCATATAAAGATTATACACTACTAGATCGCAAGAGATGATTATGTTTACGTACCAGTGTGGAGATGTGGTGCGTTTTGAGGAGGGACCGTATTATAGTAATTTTTCGAATCATTGGTTCGTTTTTCACTAAACTTATCTTCCTTATCTTTATTAACGATCTTTATCACGGATTTAGATCTGTCGCTTCAATTCTGTCTTTTTCTCGTTTTTCCCTTTTTTTTTTTTGTCTTTTTCGTATCGTTACTTAGAGTCTTTCAACGATTTGAATAAACTCGCACTTAACGTTACGTTTCGCCGAACGAAAAAATAATCGATTAAGACGCCCTTTCTCGAATAACATATAGCTCTATAAATAGAATTATATATTTTATAACGTTACCATTTTTGTAATAGTGCCATTTTTTTTATATACCTTGATATATAGCTCTCGTTTTTTTTTAATTAGCGACACGTCGGCGAAAAAGAGAAAGCAAATTAAAGCGTCGACTTTGGAAGAGGCAGAATTTGTTAGCGAGATCCCTCCTTGAACGAGCACAGGAATGTGAGTGATTTTTACTGAGAGGCATCCTCAGCGGTGAGAAGAGACGAGCGCAAAATTACATTTACACAGAGACGAATCCGCGCGTATTGTCCTCGATCAATCGTCAATCGCGATCCGATCTCAAGAGATAACGTTACTTATGTTACGCAATGTGTTACCCATGATATGTTAATATCTATCGCCAATGTGTCATTTCTCACTTTATCGCGGTGTCCGTTTCGTACGAGGTACAGGGAAATCCTGCTTGTGGTACCGTTCACCTCATTAACTTTTTTTTTCTACCTTACGTTGTGTGCAGTCATTAATTTTATTGTAATTGAATCGCGAGATCGGCGTTGCGTTTGTGCGAAATTATTCTATACAAAGTCTAGTCGCTTTAGCCGATTGCTCTAGCCCCGGTATCTCTCTCGTTGGGAATTTAAACGAGACCCCCGAGGCTTCGCCCGGGGACGTACCGAACTCGGAAAGGGCGTCACTTCCTTCGGGCTGCATTTTCGTTCCGCGTACAATAGTGCCTTCGAGAAGAACTTGAAACTTCCGGACTGTTATAAAAAGTCGCAGTTACTCATGCATTTCCAGATGGTGCACAATAAAGAGGAAGAAAATAGAGGAGGGGAGGAAATTTAAAAGAATAATAGCGCCGCGAATTTTAAGGTAGGATAACGTTTTAGAGGATCACTAGGGAGAACTCTCGTAGCAACCAAGGGTCGGTCCTCGGAAAGTGCGAGGCCGCCTAAAGATAAAGGATGAATCTATCAAGTCCAAGCCTTTCGTTGAAGATACGATGCCACATATTTTTTCAAATTCCGACACGGAGCCGCCTGGATCGGCAGGAGATCCTCGGGGGAAGGGGGGGGAGGCGAGAAGACAACCCCAGGTCGACCAGTCCACGTGGCTTCGCGGGACACATTAAGCGCGCATCGCGCGACGACTGTAAATAATAAAAAAAATAATAAAAAAGATACTTATATATAGATATACACGTACGCTTATACACACAAAGTAAATTACAGACGAACGCCGGCTTAGGGATTCGGGAAGAGAGTGAAGAGATTATAAATCGTACGCAAAGGGCCCCCTCCTCTCGGAGGGGCCCCGAGTGATAATGTATTGTATGACGCGTGTAGGATGGCTTATGCGAGCGTGGACGACGTAGTCGACAGTTGTAACGTTTGTGAATACATAAAATAAAACGACCAAAAAAACCGAAGATTTGTGGAGTCCTTCGTACCGTACCCTGTACCTCCCATCCTCGGAGGATGATATCCTGGACAGCTTGACTGTTCACTATTTTTATTAATAATTACTTAATTTATTAATTATTATTTATAGTAAAACTGAATTTTGAAGACCACATCCTGTCTCCTCGAAGACGAACAACTGTGTATTGCCGCCTCTCTTATATCAGTCAATCAATCATCATTATTTTTCTCCCTTTAGACCGTCTCTCTTTATATCAACACATTTCACATATACATTGTATATCGTTTTTTTGTCCTTTCTTTATCCATGAAGTAAGTTTGCCTTACTTCTGTAACGTGTTAGTTTCATATTTAATTTATTTGTGGTAATGGTTGATACATTTACCGTTATTGAAGTTGATGAAATGTATAATTGCTATAATATTTTCGAACTTGCGTAATGAGGTATGCGTATTCTTTTCTACGTGTAAATTTATATTTGAGATACGTTCTGTTAGAATATTGAATGACAAGTGAAAACGAATTGGAGCATTGTAACTGAAGTAATATTTAAAATATTAAAATGACATCGAAATAAATGTTCCTAATATAAAATATAATTAATTCGGATGATAAAGTAGGCGAAACTCAGGTTTCGCACCGTGAAATCTCGGAAATTTACTCCTGATATATCAGGAAAGCATGGTGAGCGAGGAGGTTGTCCGGATTGCAGTAGGTATTCCGCGGGTGTTTTGAAATGCGAAATGCGCTGAACGACACTGGGTCATATGGTCATATCTCGAGAAATATATTCATTTTAACATTGTTATGTAATGTATCCGTTAACACAAATCATGCTCTCTCAAACGAGATTTGACAATAGAGTTTTAAAATGCTGTTGCATACGTTTTACATTTCACTTATGCGAAATTTTCTGCCGCATTTTGCGCTTGCATAAATTATTCAATAGAACATAATTAGTAACTGTATATTAAAAAATTAGATTAATAGAATACTGTAATCTAAAACAATAATTAAAAAATAGCAAGAATTTAATTATGCATCAGTAGAGACGTTAGAAGACAATAAAAGTTAATAGAAGAATTAATTCGGATGATAAAGTAGGCGAAACTCAGATTTCGCACCGCGAAATCTCGGAAATTTACTCCTGATATATCAGGAAAGCATGTTGTGCAAGGAGGTTGTCCGGTTGCAGTAGGTATTCCGAGCGCGGGTCTTGCCACCCCACATTGCCTCCTCGTAATCACGCTGCTATTGGTCAGAGCGCGGGAGCCTACTGCCCCTTCTATGCACACCTGCCAGCGCTCTGATTGGCCGTAGGCTGGGCATCCTCGTCGCGCGCCCGGCGCCCGGCGCGCCGTTTCAATGGCGATGGGTAATAGTGGGGGTAGGCGTGCCGCTGCTCGAATACCTCTACTAAAACCTCCTTGCTCAACATGCTTCCCGCGTAACAGGAGCGATTTCTGAGGAATTACAGACGACTCCAAACTCGAGATTCTCGCTTTCCTCATAACAAAAAATTCTTTTCATAATTTTTATGATCTTTCAAGCGCCAAACGAATGCGCGATATATTTCTCGTTATTACTTAATAATATTTAATATTAATATCTATTGTTTGTTAAATTAATAACGTTTTTATTAATTACTTTTTTATACATATATGTACTATATGTATGAATAACTGAAACTATTATACGAATTAATGCAGTGCTCGTGCTCGGTCGGCTCGGCGGAAAGCTTGTATAGAAGCTCCGAAATGCGTTGAACGACACTGGGTCTCTCGAGAAATATATTTATTTTAATATTGTTATGTATGCTTTAATGCGAGACTTGCTTTCTCAGATGTAATTAGACGCTAAAGAGTTTCAAAATGTTGTTGCATAATGTTAGATAACAAGAAAAAGGTAGCCGCGAATG
>NW_020220410.1:0-54497 GCF_003070985.1 Temnothorax curvispinosus | reverse complement strand
ATAAATAATTATAAAATGCTGTTGCATAATGCTAGCCAAAGAGAAGAAGGTAGCTGCGAATGCCGACGGGCTGCGTTGGACGACAAATTCGGTACTCTGAAATATCACACGCGACACCAAATAAATCTCGAGAAATACGTTTATTTTAATATTATTATGTATCCTTTAATGTGAGGCATGCTCTCTCGAACAAGATTAAACGATAAAAGGTTACAGAATGTTGTTGCATAATGCTAGGCAACGAGAAAAAGGAGCTACGAATGCCGTGGCTGTTCGCTCGGTGAGAAAATCGGAGCCTCGAAATATGACAAACGACACTTAAACAAATCTCGAGAAATAAATTCATCTTATCATTGTTATGTATCCTTTAATGCAAAGTATGCTCTCTCGAACAAGATTAAACGATAAAGAGTTATAAAATGTCATAATGCTAGGCAACGAGAGAAAAGAGCTATACGAATGCCGTGTCGCCCGATACTAAACGAGTCTCAGAAATTATACGTTGACACAACGCTAATTGTTTCATGAGCTTGTTAATCTCTATTAAATAATTGGAAATTTTTTATCAAAGTAATGTAAGTTATATCTTGCTGTTCCGAGAAAAACACATGCATTACGGGTTTTCTCAATTTACTACGGTGTCATGATCACCGTGGGAAATGAGTTGAAGCGTTTTACGTGCCGCATAAGCGTCACGTAATTGTAATTTAAACAAATATAATTAATAAATATATTAATAATAAACGAAATTTCGTATTTTAATGTTTATAGGTTAAATTTAAACTTTAAACAATTAAAAAAATTTGATCACGTATCGTAGAGATACACAAAAGATCATAACAATGGTTGAAAGTACATATTTTATTTATTAAGAGGTTAGGCGAAAATGGCGATTCTCAGCGTCGAAAACTCGCGTTTAATTCGGCAAAAGTATCAGCATAGCATGTTAAGCAAGGAGGTTGACAGAGGTATTCTAAACGAGGGTGTTGCCTCCCCACATTGCCTCCGCTTAGTCACGCCGCTATTGGTCAGAGCGCGGGAGCCTACTGCCCTTTCTGTGCATACCCGCCAGCGCTCTGATTGGCCGTCGTGGTCGGCTGGGCATCCGTACCGCGCGCCGTTTCGATGGCGGTGGGTAATAAGTGGGGGTAGGCGTGCCGCGCGCGCTGCCGGAATACCAACTTCCTTGCTCATCATGCTTCCCGCGTAACAGGAGCGATTTCTCAGGAATTACAAACGACTGCAAATTCGTTTTGCCGCTGCGCGCTGTTCGAATACCTCCTGCAGTGCAACTTCCTTGCTTATCATGCTTCCCGTGTAACAGGAGCGATTTCTGAGAAATTACAGACGACTCCAAACTCGCGATTCTCGCTTTTCTCACAACTCAAAATGTTTTACATAATTTTTATGATCTTTCAAGCGTGTCAACGAATACATAATGTATTTCTCATTATGACTTAATAATAATTTAATATTAATATGTATTATTGTTTATTAAATTAATATGTACTTATTAATAACATTTGCTTATGTGTGATACATATGTATATATATATAATTCACGCGTACGCATATATGTGTATATTGCAAGATTAACAATAAGATGATAACAAATTGAAATCAACTGTAATGAATGTTTTATCCAACGAAGTATACCTCGTGGTTTCAGGGAGAATAGTTTGTTTCATTAATTAATAAACAAATTAAATATTACAGGTACTATTTTATAATCAGGAGAATCTTCGTATATTGCAAAATCTATTTGATCGGTACGAACACGTGCCGTCATGTTGATTTAATATACGAGTATGTAATAATAATATCCTATCAGTGATTACCGTTGCCGTCGGATCTTTTTTGGTTAAGATATATTAAAAATATTAATAGTACATTGTTTATGCCTTTATGCTAATAAACAATATGCGATTCAAAGATTTTAAAATAAAATGTTTTAAAACGTCATTGAAAAAAAACCACAATAAAAACGTTTCCTAAATCAGCATGCGAATTTTAGAGAATTCTTAAAAAATGACGTTACGTTAACATTGTTATGTGCCCTTTAACATAGTGCATGATCTCTCGAACAACATTAAACGATAAAAAGTCTCAGAATATTTATTGTTGCACAATGCTGGCCAACGATTAATACATTCTTATATGTATCTCTGCAACCACCACAGATATAAACATTATTCAAAAACGACATAAAATATTGTAATTAGCGCTAATGTGATTGCAACGTCATTAATAATACATCTCACATTAGGGAGGAAGCTGTGACAGCGTAAACGACGCTGATTGGAGAAGCAGGAGAAGTCTGCTCTCGCTACTTAAAATAAACCTTATAAATCAGTTAGCAAAATCATCGAAATATTTAAGAATTTTATGGATAGACATTGCCGTGCATATATACACACATACACGCCGCGCGCCGGCATTCCCGGACTCGGCGATCTAGGTCAAGGTCAATTTAGAAAGAAAATCAATAATGTACAGCTGTTCGTCGAAAGTAGGTCAAGGCCATCACTCAAGGCCATGTGTCGCTGGCTTGACGCGAGAAAAAAAAAGTCTTCCCCATCGTTTATCGCAAATATCTGGGAAACCAGAGATGATTCAAAAAGGACTGTTTATTTTATACTCTGCGCTATTGAAATATCTCGATTTTGTTACTAACAATTACGTTCTTCCGTTTATTTAACATGATAAAGCGCGCGCGTGCCGTAAAGATCGGGCGCCAAATGATTTCTGACTTTCATAAAACGCTTATATCTCGCATCGGCAACCGTAAATGATAGAAAGATTTTGTACTTTATACTTTGCCCTATTGATATTACTCAGTTATATTACTCGCAATTATGTACTTTCGTTCATTAAAGCAAATAAAGCGCCCGCGTGCCGTAAAGATCGAGCGCCAAATGATTTCTGCAGACTTTTGTAAAACAGATTTATAAAACAGATTAGATTATATTTTATAAAACACTTATATCTCGGCAACTGTAAATGATTGCCCTATTGTTATTACTCAATTATATTACTCGCACGTATGTACTTTTCGTTCATTGAAGCAATAAAGCGCGAGCTGGCTAAAAGAATCGTGCGCGCCTCGCCATTCATCATTTTCATTAAACGCTTATATCTCGGCAACCGCAAACGATAAAAAGATGATTTAACTATCACTCGTTAGTTTGAAATCTGCCCTATTGGACGTAGTCATTATTAATCCTGGCAATTTTACAGTTTCAATTACTGAGACGAGAAAGTGCGCAAGATCTTAACGAAACGTGCGCCGAGCGACTTTTTATTTTATTTTAACATTTCAGAGAGTTTCGATCCAGGTAGCATTAATGTCTAAAAGACATCATAAAGATGTCTTTAAGATGCCAGAAATCTTAAAGATGTCTTTATGATGTCTTTTAGACATTAATTGCTACCTGGGGACTTTCTCACCGAGAGCCGCCGGACGGTATTCGATCGTGGCTACACGTTTATTTTGCAACAGCATTCTATAACTCATTTCAAGGAGAAGATACTATACGCAAAAATCTTTAAAAAACTTTGATGAGATTTCAATAACAGAAAATTAAACGTTTTAATTTATAACTTCTCTAATTGTTCGTATTTGAAAAAAAAAAAAAAAATGTAAAGCTATTTCCATTTCTTGCTACCTATACAGTGATATTCAGTCTTCAAACGCTGAAGCAAGAATGGGACGGGAGGCAGACGCGAGGCGATCTTTCAAACTCGTTAGAGCATGAAAAAAGATGTGATTATAATTAATTTATATAAAGAACACCATGGTTGAGTTAAAGGTAAGTGTCGCAGCATCAAAAATATTCAGACAATTTATTATTATATCACGTTATGTGAGTGAAATTTTAATCTTGCCCTAACCTAAACGTTGTATTTTGTTTTACAATTGGTTACATTTTTTTCACATCATGTTTAAAATACAAAGCATTTTCTTTCTGACTGTTCACTCGAGTGGCTCACGAACTCTTTCTTCGCAGAGGAGCAACACTTGGTGCGTTCCATCATTTGACTGCGAGCCTGTAAACAAACCTCCGCTGAAGCGTACCGATAACACGGATTTAGACAAGACTCTTTTCGACGGATCATTTACGCAAAGTAATTTCAAGAAAAGAAAGAGTGAAACCAGCTTGTCGAAGCTGCTTCAGGCATGCGAGCCACAGAGGGCCTCCGAACTGGCAATCAGCAAGCAGAAACAGAACGAGATCCAGAATTGGCTTCAGTGCAAGGCGTTAAAGGGACAGCCTTCCATGCTGATCCTTTCCGGTCCTTCTGGCTGCGGCAAGAGTGCAGCTATAAAATTGCTCGCCAAGGAAAACGGTTTCGATGTCATAGAATGGATCACGCCGGTCGATCCGGCTGAAGATGAGAATAGTAACGATCACCGTTTCCAAATTTAGGCTATTTCCTAATACATGTAGCTTGATTCTTAATTTCTAATTATTTTCAGAACGCATAATGCGGCAAGGAGACAGATTCGAGGATCACCTGATACGTGCGACGCGTTATCACTCAGTATTGAGCGACTGTTCCAAACAATTGCTCCTCGTTAAGGACATCCCGAATGTCTATCACGAGGATTGCAAAGGCTTCTTCACGCTCCTGGAGTGAGTAACGTTACCGCTTTACAATCGTTTAGATCCTGTCCAGATCATCGCGATATTTTTCTTTACACAAATATCTCTCTAGAAAATATTTCCAAATAGGAAGAGAACCTGTGATATTTGTCTGCACGGAGACCGGAAATTCGAGACTGTTGCACACATTATTTTCACCTGACACGAGGGAGAAGCTCGGTATTGATCTCATCAAGTGAGTCGATCGTAATTCCAGAGAAAAACCAACAATAAGTATTGATTCTCAATTTTAAACGTAATTTGATGTATGTACAGTATGTACGCTGCCACTCCCACCGCAATGAAGAACGTGCTGAAACGAGTGTCCAGCACATTGAATTCCATCGCCGGCGACATGCTGCACGTCTCTCAGCGACACATCGACGAGATATTGTCCAACAACATCGGCGACGTGCGCAGCGCCGTTCTAAATCTAATTTTCATCTCTCTCAGAGGTATGCATTGATAATTATAATCGAACCAGTAAGCACGAGTCTACATTCTCCCTATAATTATTAGTGCCCGAGCAACGGCTGAAGAGCGAGTGCGGGGTACGAGAGGAAACCTTGGGTCTGCTACACGGCATCGGAAGAGTCACGTTTCCGAGAAGTAATTGGATTTCCCTTCCTGTATCTACCGAATTCATTTCATGAATTAATCGCTGTATTAATGGATTTATATTTATATTATAGAAGAGCCGCACGGCAACTCCAGCAAGTTCGTACACGATCCCGAGGAAATAGCGGCGTGCTTCCAGTCGCAGTCGGTGGTTTTCGTCCAATTCCTTCAGGAAAATTACCTGAATACCATAAGAACCATAGAGGAAGCCGCGATAGCGTCTGATATATTGAGCCTGGCTGATGTTCTAAATTCTGAATGGCGTGTAAGTCAGATTAAAACGTTACTTTTGTCTATATACGTAAAATCATTATTATTATTATTAATATATTCCATATTACGGCAGGATCGCAATTTGAGCAAAGTTGCATTGTCGTACAGTATCCGTGGCTTGATGCTGACGAACGAGAAGCCTGTAACTGGCTGGAATCCAGTGAGAAAGCCGCGGGATGATCACAGTAACATGCAAGCATCAGAATATATTAATGATTTTATTATATTCTATTTTGCCGACTGTGTATTTTATATTTCATGTCCATTTGCAGACGAAGGTGTTTGGTGACGGCAGAAACGCGCTGTTACGAAGTTATAATTAAATCCACTCCGAAGGAGAAGACTGAAACATTGGATAAAGAGGACAATGAGGAGACGATTATCGAGGAAGATTAGAGCGCACGTTGAATTAAGTTTCCCCTTCCCTTTATTATAACTTTATTATAAAATGAGAATAATTGGAAACACTTTGTTCATTGTAGAAATTTTAAGTTAACTTATTTCTTTTTTTATTTTTATCGCGTCAATTAAATTTAAGTGCAGAAGGTACAGTGTGATTTAGCAATAAAGAAAACAAAACTTCAATTTGTAACTGAACATTTGGTACTTTTCGCCTCTTTTCCTTTTCTCTCTCTCTCTCCTATGTCGAATTGCGCGCCCGTTCCAAGTGCAGAAAGTGTAACAAAACCGCGTGGTCCTCGTACTCCGGTACTCCTCGTGTTGTATCGCTAGGTTATGTTAATTCTGTCCTGTTGAACTTGTCGCACGTGTACGTAACAGTGCGCCTGCAACATTTCATATTCTCACTTAAAAACGAACTCTCGCTGCGCTATTGAGACATGTATATCGCTGCGTATATCGTATCGTCTGACTGATCAAAAGAATTTGTGTAAAAATTGTTATAAAGAATGGCAGTGAGGAAAAAACGCGGACGGCGTGGTGGCCACGCATCACCGCGAAAAGACGAAACGAAGACACCGAATATCGGTAGCGAGACGCGAGCCAAGGATACCCAGGACAAAAACAAAAAAGCTCTGGTCGTCGCGCAGGAAATTAAGATCGCGCGATTGTTGGCTAACAATGACAAAAAGGTTCGGGACAAGGTGCTGAAGAGGCTGAATAAATGGTTAACGGTACGATCGCAGAGTTCGTTCGGTGAGTCAACTTGCGACACGCTTACGTAAATAATTAACACGTGATTAACGTAAATGTATCTGAACATAAACACTTAGCGTCTATTCACAGTGTTCACGAAAGTGGACTTCATGAGCTTGTGGAAAGGCCTGTTTTACTGCATGTGGATGTCGGACAAGATGTTGATCCAGGAAGAGCTGGCGGATTCGCTCAGCAAACTTGTACACTGCTTGAATTCAAGGGACACCATTGTACTTTATACTAGCTGCGCTCTACGGACACTCGCCACCGAATGGTTCGGCATAGATCAGTATAGACTGGACAAGTTTTCCATGGTACTTTCGTCATTTCAGATACATCTTGTAACGTACATGCAGGGAATACTTTGAACACTCAAAAGCGATATAATCTTACTTCGGTTTTCTTGCAGTTGGTCAGGAGGATCCTTCGTCAGACGTTTATAGTCTGTAAGAACCAATCGTGGGACGTGGAATGGGTTACAGAGATTTCACGGATGTTCACGCGACTCTTTTTACATCCGAAAACTGGTCTAGGATTCAATCTGCACGTGACGGAGATATATCTGGAGGAACTTGCCAAAGTAAAAAAGAATGACAAAACATTCGGAGCAAATCACTTTGTCTAACTTTTAATAAGAAGTTGTCGTTTATATTATTTACCACGTAGGTTAGCAATGGAAATATACCGGAGGATGTAGTCCACGAACTTGTTAAACCGTTTGCTGAATATCTAATAACCACAAGTGACGAAAGACAGATGGGACATATCATGAAACACATTTTTAGACGCTTGATATTTCAATCGGATATTGGTTTAGACTACATGGAGAAATTCAAAGCTTGGAAAGACGTAAGTATATATCTAAAACACAAAACTATATTTCAGTATGCAACATAACGTATATTTGTTAATCTATAAACTTATGTGTTTTAAACAGGCTGGCTTTCCCTGCGCACGTATAGACGATATGCAGAAGATCGAGATATCTGACACAGAGGAAAATTCTGACAATGAAGGCAAACAGTCTTCCGAGACTGAAATCAAGAAGCCTTTAGATCCAAGAGCGGGTAGAGTGGATGTCGAACTAGCGCAGATACCTTTTAATGCCGCGAAGATTGCCGAGTTGCTCTCGACGTATAAATTTCATCCGTCGTCAACGGCAAAGTCGCGCAGACAGCTCTTGAGACTTCTTGACGAGTATGCATTTTATTAATCTATCGAATTACAAGTTACACTTGATCCATTATACTTTCGTCTTGAAAAATAAAATTTATATTTTCAGATATAAAGAATTGTCGCAGGGAAGGATGCCGCTCGGGATAAAGAGAGTCAGAAAACCAAAACCTCCGAGAAAAGAGACGGATTCGAAAAAGGCCGCGTTGCGTCTCATTCGGTTTGAGAAAAATTTGCTTTCCGACAAGAAGAATAAAAAACGAAAAAGAGAAAATGGAACAGCGGTTTGTGATCAAATTTCTGTTAATCCAAAAAATGGAGATGCTTCAGATCTAGAGTCTAATGCTATTGACTCGGAAAGCGAACTAACCGATACAACTGCAGCGACGAAGACCGATTTGAAAGATACAGATGCAAATACAGTACCATTAAAAAAACGGAAAAGAAGTAATTCAACGTGTGATATACCTAGCCCTAGATCTGAAATTATTGAGAGCAGGAAGAAGCTGCGAAAAGAAGCTTCCAAAAAGATTAAAACTACAAAAATTAAATTAAATAAAAAAGGTAACAAATCTACGACAGATAAAAATATAAAACGTGAAATGAAAAAAGCGGTAACTTGTGACGTACAAACATCTGACAATATAGATCAATATACTTCTATTTCGCCAATTTCCAGCAAAAAAAATCAAGTCACAGTAATTAATCCTGTAGCCAAGAAAAAAATATCGAAAAGCAAGCACCGAGACGTGCCATTAAAAAATGTAAATACAAATTTAATGTTATAATTAATACTGCTATCGTAATGCGTTATAAATTATATGATCATTCATTGTCTTGTTACAGGAACTACCATGTCAGATAAAGAAGCAAACCAATTTAAATAATTTTTCGATGGAAAAGAAAAAGGTAATATTCGGGCTCTCTCGGAATACAGCGCAACATACATCCGAGTATCTTCAACAAGTTCGTAAAAGTCCAGGTATTCCGTTTGACGCAAATAAAAAACCGTTGGCCAGCGTGCTGAAAATAAGTCCTATACCAAGTCCACTTAATCCATTTTACAAAAAATGATGCAAGAGATATCACGGGATTGAGCCTTCCCGTGAAACTGATTAGAAAATTAAGTTCAATTTTCAAGTAATTAATAAGAACTGGATTTGTAAAATTCTTTGCTTTAGAATTTTGAGTGAGTTAATCGAATTTTGTTAGCGGTGCAAGATGCGAAAAACTTGGCTCTCCTACTGAAAACATTTTACTGAAATATCAAGAAATTTATACATATGTTTGCAATTAATAAAATCGCAGTTAATTTAAGATTATCTCTATACATTTATTTTAAATCCATTATTTTTTAATCAAATGGCACAAACAGTAGCATAAATATGTACATTCTAAATACGATCGTTTTGCAATAGAACATAGATTTTTTATTCGCGGGTATTCATTTTTTTTTCAGTTTGAAGCGTTCTATTTCTGCGTTTTGTTTATTGCACAACGATCAAAGTAGGATATACAGATTTATAACGCTCGAATACAGATATACAACTTAATACACCACATATAACATTACAGTCTTAAACACTGTATACGACGCAGAATATGCTGTTACATAAAATATTTGTGTTAATATATTAGTAATACACGTAACAATTTTAGACATTATACGCACTTCACATCATTATACGATAATCTAATTAACATCTATTTGCACAGAAAAATTTTAACACATTTCACTAAGAACTCGCTTAATTTATCAATTTATAAGACATTTACTGGACATCATTTGTAAGACAGAGAGGTTATTACAATCAATTTATAATTTTAATTACATTGTTAGAGCTATATAAAAGACAAATGATTAATTTTTATTTTATATCGAATATACGACATGCCAGGTACAGTACAGCTACACTCACTGCGCGTGAATGAACTCTTATAAAACTATTTTGACTGCTTATATCACTTTGGCACGTGAATTCACTTTTAGTTATGCTCGAAATTTTTCGGTAATTAATCTACATTTTATCGAGACTACTCGAAAAAAATAAATATTTTCTAACATACTATCAACTATACGAGTTACATACGTAAGTACTCCTTTAAAAACATTTAATCATAGATTACAATACTTGATGTAACGTGAGATATTCCACAATAATTAGACCTTTAGTAAAATATTTTTTATCTCTGAAGATGGTAGTGAAATTAATTAAACACAAATTTTCCGCATCCATTTGAAAGTCATCAATTTAGATCCCCGAATTCATTAAGAATCATTGGTTACAATTTAAAAAAAAAAAAAAGAAAAGAAAAGAAATCTTATGTAAAAATGACATCTAAATATAGAAAACTATATATTAAAGATGTCCTACTAATCATATTATATCTTTTCGAATAATTTCTTAAACATTTTATTCTACTCTTAAAAGTAACGGAGATATTTTAAATAGTAAAAATAAATGGACCATCTTGTTATATGTTGTATATGTTGTTTGTGTGTGTGTATCTTAATATTCAATTTATTTGTATCAATTTTTATTAAAAATTTATTGGAGTAAAAATTAGTATTTCTTTCAAAGCGTTATTATTTCGTCAGTAAGTCTCCGAAAAATTTATATATGTTTTATAAATATAGACATTTCCATTAAATATATTCCTGTTAAAAATGCATTTTCACTTTAACATTACTGTCAACACAAATCACCAATGTTTTGTACGTGTGTGTGTTTATGTGATTAGAAATCCGATCGTCACTTAAAAAGAGAGGCTGATAAATACGGCTGATTACATTTGCTGGAAAAATTGAGTGCCGAGATATATAATTTCAATAGTGATTCAATTACAATCAAAATCGATAACAGAAGTGTCGCTTGCATACCGGTGTTCTCTATAATTTAGCACGGAACAATGGGCTACGATTATCAGAGAACTATATACTCTTATCTCTTATACGCTACCATGTTTTTAAAACGCTGCGACAAGGGACATTATAAACGTAAAAGGATTAAAACAGTGCAATTATATTGCAACTAGCGATGGACTCCAAATATATTAAATCCCGTTAGATACGAAACTGTCGAGTCATTTCGAATATCATTCGAAGCCAAAAGATGTCTGAAAGTCTTGAACATTTCGAAAATCTCGAATGTATCAAAAATCTGAAAAGTCTTGAATATTCTGAAAATATATCTTCTTTTTCATGTAACATCGTACGTTACTGTTTCAATCTACTTTCCGATTTATATTTAAGAAAAGCAATTTTAGACATCTATAATGTAGATAATTGTTTCTTTTAAAATTTTATACATTTCTAAGAATGTCTCAGACATTTAAAGAGTTCTTAAGACTTACAATTTTTCAAGACTTTCAAGAATTTCCGATTTCAAATAGCACGGAATAATATGTAGAAGCAATATCTTTATATGATCGAACAGTTTGGAAACTTTCAAGAGAAGGATATCCATCGCTGGACACGATTACATTTAAATTGCGATATTGCACAAGAGTTTTGAAATTACATCTGCTCTTCTCCTAGCATTATACCATCTTATACACAGTATTATCACAGAGACAAAGAGCTACGCGATTCCCTAGTGACGTTCAAAAGAAAAATATATTCTCGATTAACTAACATTTAGCTCAGAAGGAATAGTTTTTTCCAGCGCCAATACCACCCGATCTCAATCTGATTGAAGCACGTGTTGAGAATCGACAGACCGATGAAGAACAATGCGTGAATCAGGGTCCACAGCTGGAAGATCGGAGAAACGATGAGTAGAAGCACCGTCATCCCTAAAAATAAAATTTACCTTTCGTTATCGTTTCCCGCGGTTGACGGGCAAAGGTTTTTATTCACCTGTTAATATGCTCCAGAATCCGAATGCGGCTCGTAACGGCAGCGTCTTCGTCATCGGCCAGATCTGGCTGGAGAACGCCTTCCGCTCGTAGAATCCCTTCAGGATCGCCTCCTTGTCGGACCACCTGTCCTCCAGCCACCTCCTCAGGGTCGAGTCATCGTGCGCCGGTATATCCGCGGACGATATCCGTCTTATGTGGAAGTGCACCTCCCTCGGGAACTTACCTCTGATCAGATCGACCTCGGACTGCGGTATGTAGTCCGGATACGCTATCGTCAGATCGTACACGGCGTCGAGGTAACTCGCGCGCTGCAGATGCTGGACCAAGTAGGCGAACCCGGTCGTTTTCGGATGGAGGGTGTAGGTATAACGAGGCAGATTATGCTGCAAGGCGTACTTGTCCGACCTTTCCCTACTGGTCTCCGTTAAATCAGTGCCTTCGGGGAATATCAGCAGCTGCGTGCGGCTATCTAACGCGATCAGGTAATCGAGCGTACGCGACAATCGGCCCCGATCCTCTTCCCAACGTCGCGTTATGTAAAGGAAACCATTCATTTGCATTATCCATCCTGTTACAGACGCACGTGTTACAGACGTGTGGGAGCACATATACGCAATACACCTTCGTAAATATAATCAACGTAATAATTCGTATATCGCGTTTGGAACGTTACCTGGGCCAGGAATGTGCCGTATAGGATCCTTTAAAATAAACTTCAACTTATGACACCCGACACTGGGCAGGCATGCTTGGTACATCGCCGCCCATAGGAAGTTCCAGTCCACTCTCGTTCTGTGGTTCATCACAAGCACGGCCGATTCATTAGGAGATATATGATCGCCAGACACATAGATCTTTACACCGAATGCCCTCAATAGAGCCTGAAACATTTATAATCCTATTTATAATCTTGTTACACTTACAATATAATGACAAAACACAAACAACTTTTTAGAAAATCTTTCCTTGGAAGTTTTCGAACATCGATGTTAAAATTCTTTAAAAAAAAATTGTTATTTACTGTATTAAAAAGTAGAGAGTAGATAGAAATAATAATGTAAAGTGTAATATAAGAGGAAAGACGTATCTTTAAAACATTCAAGAGACCTTTAATTAAATACATAAAAAGTAGATTTTTATGAAGTAAATTTTAAAGTAATTCGATGCGTTTCTAGGGCTTTTATTTGTCGTTAATTCAATCGCGAACAATCTGTATAATTATCCAGATTTGCAGTACTTACAGTAGGATAAAGTTCCCAGCACGAGAATAAGAGCTCTCCGCATTTTCGAAATCTCGGTGGACTGAACAACAGCAATGGCAAGAGCGGGCAGGCGATAAATAAAAAGCCTGCTACTATACTACCATACCACAGAGCACAGTACAATGTACCACGTAAAAATCCGCGCATTACAGTCTGGGGATGGATATCCTGAAAATGATACAGAATATATCAGTATGAGCGCAAAAAGTAATTAATAATCGTGAATTTAAGTCGCAATTTGCGTTCGTGTTCGCAAGAGGAGAGGACACGGTTGATTAGTCATCGATTTTGAAATATTTTCACATTTATTTTTAAAGCTTCATAAATTTATACATCCGACATTTTCTTAACAATAATGGAACACATATGTTTTGTAAAGATAATATAATGTGGGACGTAAAACACATTAACGCGATAAAAAAAAAAAATTATTATTTACAAAGCATTGGACGAAACTCAAGGACGCCCTCGGACGCGGATCAATTTATTTTCAACGTAGATTCATCACGTGCAAGGGGATCAAAATCGGTGATTAGTCAAAACGTTCACCTCCCGAGGCCGATTGTTATATAATAATAATTTTGCAAAAACTCCGAAAATAATACTTAGCATTCGATATACAGAATGTAAAAAGATAGAGATTTAATTATATATTTTTGCGCTAAAAAATAGAAATTATAGACGAAAACGATGTCTCTGTGAAACTCACCTTCACATGTGCACCGTGCAATTGAAGCACCCTTCACGGACATTGGATCTTGACTGTTTCCTCATGAAACGCCGTGTCTTCACTGGCTTCCTCCGGGTTCTATTAGAGGGGTTTCTCTCTGCTACCCCTTTCACCCTCGCTCTCTATCCGGCCTTTGCCACCGAGCTGGAGGATGCTGTGTCGGACCATTATTGATCTGTTGAGCGTAGGGGCTGTACGATCTCAATGGAGAGATTGGAGAGTCCTGTAACTGATAATTAACTTACACGATCTTATACGATTGATATATTTTTATTCCATTTTAGTTTTTTAGTGTCTAATTTTAATATATTTATTTTCCACATCGCTAAATATTGTGTCGTCAAAAAGATGTTTATTCACATAAGTTAGGTATATTAAACATATATACAATTTTTGGTACATATGTGTCGGTTGTTTCACTATATATACCTGCGAAATAAAATATTACATTTAAAATTATATGTAAGTAAGAGGGAGAAGACAGAAAAGAAGGGGAAGATGGAACGGACGGAGAGAGAAGCTCCCCATGCACTGGAGGGAGAGAGATGTGATCATTGACGAAAGTTTTTAACCATAAAATAACTACGCTCAACGGTGCTTATCATGTTGTATCATTTATTAGGAAACAGACAATAGAAAGATAAAACCAACATAATAAATTTGTAAGTCTATATAACTGACAGAATAAACCACGCTAGGCCCAAATATTTATACAGTAAAATGGCGATTCTAAAATGTATTTTATCACAAAATTATTTCCTAAAACATCCCACGCTGCTTCGTATCTTTTTTATTCCGAAGACAAATAGCGATCACTTTATACAGTTTCATATAAAAGTTTGTCCAGAGTTAAAATTGTGTACCTCCCGCCCTATAATTAGAATAACTTGTATACGCTTTTCTTTCCCCTCACATTCACCTGCGAATCCTTTACGTTCATCGCGCGATTAATATATTTGTAATATATGGAATGGATACATTCTCAGATCTATAAAATTTAACGTTTCCGCTATTGATATCCCGAGTACTTGGCAAGAAGTTGACGCGCATCGTTCTGTATTCTTTCATCCTCTTCGCTCGTAACTGATAAATCGCAAATTTTCTCCAGCCACTGACAGGCCGGTTTATAGTTGCTCAGTGCTATGTAACATTTGCTTAGAAACAGCCAGTTCTCCAGATTTACTTTGACTGAAAAGTCCTCCGCCTTCTGGAAGCTATCAATCGCATCTTCGTACGAGGCACTTGGCGGCTCCGAAAATAAAGTCGCAGCAATCTGCACAAGCAAAAATAAAATTAATTATAATACTGCAAGTTCTGCTTCATTATGTGTAATTTCTTCGAGCTGCAGGTTCTTTAAATCAAAAATTTACTTTCCCTCAAGTAAAAACATTTCCATATTATATATCTTGTGACTAAGATTGAAATTAAAATTCCATTAAAATAATTTACTTAAAAATTGAAATATAATCTTATTATTTATTAATTTAAAGCAGCGGTCGGTTTTAATTGCAACTTTTGGCCTGATTTTCGTCTATTGTCCCCCCTTTGTTGCTGGCGTCTTAATTAAATGTTCCGTTTCCGGAGTCATCCGAGCTACGGTGAAACATGTACCTTTCTCTCTATCCAACTCAAGTTGGCCACCTCGTATTTGAATCTGCCGAGTAGATGATGCAGGTCAGCATCATTCGGACGCATCTCCAAGGCTTTCATAACGTGCTCCTTGAAACGGTAACCGTTCTTTATCTTCTCAGCTACCGGCAAAAAATCACCGTTTACGCCAACGAGTATGCCGCACCATTTGTGCAGATCTGCGTTTTGTACGTCGAGAAGCTTTTCGCAGGCGTCAATTCCTGAAACGACAATTCGTCGCAATTGAGTGACTCTGTTAAACGCGCGATCAACGATTCCATCAAAGTTACGCATAATTTTTCGGTTATATACCTGCACAAATAACGGCTTTTCTTACATTTGCGTCAGTGGTGCAATTTGAATATTTGTAACAACTTCTGGCATATCTCCATACTACGTCTACACTATCTGGATACGTGTCTACGAGATTTCGTAGTTCAAGATAATCATCCTCTTCGTGTCCACCCCGTTGGTGATGCGCATCGAGAGCGGAGAAGTTTAATCCAGGGCAGGTGGCTTCAGTTGTCCTGCATCACTAAGCGTATAATCTTTCCCGTTTATGTTTCGAGTTATAATTCCGGATAAGTATGATAGAGACAAAGCAAAATTTCATGCACATATAAATTCTTTTGAAAAGAAGCCTGTGAATATTAAACTTGTGTGCGCAAATAGGAAAATCTTTGATTTAAAGTGCGGTCAATTTAATGTGCAATAATGCGAAACGTTAAATCGAACTTGCAACCGCGACACGCATGAACGCCTAGATAATATGTTAAACTGACCTGTTCTCGATGTCACTTATACCATTATCGCTGTCCGAACAGTCGAAAAATTCTTCGTCGCCAGCCGTCGAGAAATCCACGTCGGTATCATTGTCTGTTGTAGCGTACGTAGTATCGTTCTCGCGTTTAGGATTAAGCTTCTTCTTCTTTCTCTGTTGATTTTGTTGTACTCTAAAAATAAAGATTATTTATCATCAACTCAAATTAGACAAAGACATAAAGTATTCCTGGAAAATATTCATTCAAATTTTGCCAACTTGCTCTAACAATCACCTTAATAAAAAAAAGATACAAATATAAATTCGTACATGCCTTCTTCTCAAACTATTAATGTTAACAGTTGGACAACAGTGAAGGACTTGTAATGTCTAAATAAATTAGCGTCCAATCAGTCATGATGACAGAATAAACTGCAATTTGGCCAACTTTACGAGCATCCTATACATCTTGAGCAAAGAGGAAGCATTCGCTGTACCTCAGTCTTTCTAATTCTGTTTGCAGTTCGGTGAGGCGACGATCGACTTCATCCAGATGAGCGTTCTTCCCGGCATGCTGCTGCTTCTCCAAGACCTTCTGATAAATAAAGATACTGGCCGCACTGATGACGCCGATAGTCGCTCCGATCGCGGCGGCAATCAAATTGGTTTGCAGCTGGTTGCTCATCTTGTCCGAGGAGAGGCTCCAGTAGCCAGTATTCTAGAAATATAGAGACAAGCTGGAGTTACATCTGATGGCAAACGAAGAAAAAAAACGTTCTGAAGTCAGTGTTGACGTACTCAATGTACCCACCGTTTTTTTTTTTGCAAAGTGTGACCTGGTGACGGTGCGAATTCAAACGACGTCTTATCGAACGTCACGACCTTTCGCCCGGGCACGGTGTACCATGTTCCGATTGTGTTTTACAGCGAAGGGGGCCACCGGGATCTCGCTCGCGCCTTCCTCGAGAGGCGTCCGTCAACCGGTCCCCGACGAGGGGTCGATTAACCCCGGTGATCCGTGTGTCGAGGGAAACCTCCTCGATGACCACGTGCCACTTTTTCTCCTCCCGGCAACGGTGCAGGCGGAATGACAGCGCACGTACCTACGTGCGTATCGCGGCCGAAGGGCAATCGTGACAAACTGTTTCACGAGCACGATATAATTCGTTACGTTACATCATTATCTCTCTCTTTTCTCTCTCCCTCTCTCTCTCTCTCTCCCCTCCTTCCCCGAGAGGTCCGCCGGTGGCGTGTACGAACCTCCCCGTTCTCGTGATAGATCCCACGACTTTCGATTTAAATCCTTGGTCTGAATAATTCCTAGCTCTCCTCCGTCTTCCTCTCTTCTCGCCGCATGTCTCGCTTCTCCATGTGCGCCGATTTCCGATTTCTCGATCGGCGAGATCTAATTCAACCTTAATTTGTAACGCACAAACGTCGGCCGGCGCGAACGTACTACATTCGTTGTCGTGTCGCCGATATCGAGAATTGCTGCAAGTCATCCCCACGGCGCCGAGCGCGGGCCACGTCGATAAGTTACCGCTATGATGGCCCAATTTCGCGCTCGCTCGGCGCGTATTCCTCCCCCCGGTCGTCCGGAACGGACGGGGGTGCGACCGGGCGTTGGAAATTTACCGGACGGAACGGCGACGTCCGAGAATCTATCAGAATTGCGGGCAGCGAGTCGTGTCCCGGTTAACGTCGATTTACGGCGTTCCTTATTCGCGATGCATCCGTGGCGAAAAACCAAGCGACTTATTATTTTATATACTCGTTATTTAAATTATATATTATATTTAAAACATGTAAGATGTGATTTAAATATTAAGATGTATAATGTAGATATAATATTAAGATACATTACATTTGAGATTATTTAAAATTAAATCTCAGTATATACCACAACTCAATATATAAACTTAGAAGACTTAGATAATTCTCTTGATTATTTAAAATTTAGATATAATATAACTTAAATAATCCCATTATAGGAGGCACTTAAAGGTTTTATATTAGGATTTCTATCAAATTTTTTTTCTCTAGTTATAAGTTATAGAATTAATTACAAGACATTAGCTGCGATAACATAAATAAAGAAAAAAAAAGAAACTGAATATCGATCAAGCACGATCCGAAAGGGAGGTATATGTTTCTATCGTATATTTTATCATACAGTATCTTCCTCGTGTATATCTGTATTACGAACTTAGGCATTTACAGAGAAAGCTCTGTATAGAAGCAGTTATAAAATTCAACGTGCATAAAAAATATGAGGATCGATCGTTCAGAGAAAAATTGCATACCCGGACAATATTCCTTTCGAATTCATGTACATTAAGTATACAAAGCATTTGCGGCAGGAACGAACCCTTTTTTTCGAAACCATCCTCCTCGCTATAAAGCCAATTCTTTTTACACTTTTTATACATTGTCTAACTAAGTAATATTTTAAATCTTGATTTATTCGCGTCGCAGATTCTCGAGTCTGGCCTGTAGGTCCGCGTCGGCGTCCGCGAGATTGCCCCCGTCGCCCTCGTTGCCCGCCGCGGCGGCGACCGGCTGCTTAGAGCCGGCTACGCTCAGTGATCCGGACGCTTGTGGTAGCCCGGAGAGTTGATCCGTCAACTGCAGACCCAGCTCGTCCAACACTTGAGAGACCACAGCATCGCTGGGAAAACAGAACGTCAATGTGTAGATGTTTTATAATAATTTTTACACATAAATTTCGAATCTAAATTTGAAAATTCAATAATTATGCGATTTGCACGTAGAATTGATGTATATGCGTAAAAAATGCTCGATACCTTTCTTCCTCGTCTCCCTCATCCTCCATCGCGTCGTCTATCGCGTCGTTCATGATTTCTTCCTTCATGTCCATTATCTCCGACTGCTTTTCGAATTCTTGTAATATTTTCTGTATTTGTGGTAGGTTTAATTGTCTATAAAGAAATAAGAAATTAAATTAATGTTTCAAAACATGCTAAAATAAATTATTAATTATACTTTGATTCCAACGAACGCAAGAAGATTGTATAAACAATGAAAACTATTGACACGCTAGTGTTGCACTTACTTGTTCATATTTTGCATCGCTTTGGTCACTCCTTTCATCGCCTGTGCCATCGTATTCTGAGAACGTAGGGTTTGTATCTTTAACGACACGGCTTGAATATTTGCCTTCATCAGCATAAACTTCTTCACGTAACGTCTCGTCCTGACCAGATCTTTAGCCATAATTTTCACAGCGTCCTAAAATCCATATGAAAAAGATTGCAAGATGGTATAAGTAAATACGCAATTGGACAAAAAAGTCGTGGATTTACCATTTGCCCGTCTTTCGCAAGTTTCTTTATATCGACAATAATTTTCTTCTCCTGCTGCTCCATCCTCATTTTTTCCCGATCCAAATCCCGCATCGCCTTGTTCAATGCTCTTTGGTTCTTCCTGAGCATTTCCTCAGGCGTGATACGCTTGCCGAATAACCACTCCATGCTGGTGCTGGAAAATCATAGTACATCGTACGTTAAACAAATGTGACGAAAGTGTAAAAATACAAACTTACAACTGTGTCAAACGAACTTAATAACACAAGATACAGTACTTATTCGTTATACAGGCGCCACTTGTAAAATAAATATAAATATGTATGTATAACAGTAAATTTAGGTACCATTACTTCAATAAATAGCTAATTTTTTTTGTTATTTCCCTTGGATGAGGAGTAAGGTGCCTTCAGCTCCTCCTTGGAGCTACATGAACACAACGGAGTTAACAATTTCTGGAGTTAACAATTTAACAAGTAAATAGGTTAATGATTGCTTTCAAGTACTTTCAAGTAGAAAAACATGTAAGTGGCGCTCGTACAAGTTCCCAAAATACACATAAATACGTGAATACAAAAACGTTATCTCAAAAAACATACCTTGAAGACACCTCGTTACTTCGGAGATGTCGATATCTCCAATATTTACCCGTTATTCGGGCAGTGACGCATAAACGTCAGAGCCGTGAAACCTGCGACCTGCGACTTCACCAGATATTCCCGTTGATGCGTATCTCGTTCTACCTCGAGAAATTCACGCGGACCTCAGGCGGTACCGAGAATGACATCACGAACGGCGTTAGCGCCCTTTTGACAGATTACTCAAGATTACTGCAGATCACGTATATACATACAACCCTGGCGACCAATAATCATGGATCAAGAAGCGACTGCCGTGACTGGATTGGATATTTCCCGAGAGATTTCGGACTCCAGAGAGGTTATCGTCGCAGCGACAAACATAAGGGCAAGGGGGTGGGGAAGATACGCCATATTGCGCACGACCGTCGGTCCGCGAGATTTAATCGCAGCAAAATTAAAATAAATATATAATTACGGAGCTTATAATATCTATAAAATGCCTATAAAAATGTAATTACAAGCATTCTGTAAAATATATTAGAGATATTAAACTACTATCCACAGAACATATTATCATCAGAAAAAAATAAAAGGAATAACGCGAATTTTAATATATTCATCTGCAGTCGTTTAAACAAACAATGCGATTACTTATACCAATTTGATGATATATCACATGAAACAATATGTTTATGTAATTTTTAAAATATTTCCATTGCGTCCGACAAAAAAAGAGACAGCTCGATTCCAATAATTTTCAATGTTGAAAGATATGCAAAACACAACAATGTTTGTAATATATATGTACAGGGTTTGTGTATACGTATAGGGGGATTATCCCATTTTAAAAAGCAAACCTAGATAACTTCGAAGAGTTTTGTAAAGGAATTTTTATTTTTCTACATAACCACCGTGTGATTTTTGAGATTTTTCTTACACGATAACTCTTCCATTGATTTTTTTTTCCTAGAGTTATTTAGGTGTGAGTTGTAAAACAGGGCACCCTGTATATTGCACAAACAGTAAATTTATTAGATATATCGTAAGCATATAAAACTTACATATATATAACTCGCATCTTGTGTAAAAGCACGGTATATATGTAGACGATTTTATTTACGTAAATAAATTGACATTCGGAGAGAGAGAAATTAGGTTTCGCAAAATCATTTTCGCTACAACGAATTAGTTTTAATTGCTCTCGTCCTCTTTATTTTACAAGTATTCGCTTTCAATCCCACGCTTTCACACGAAGCTCCGGTTCGAGAATCGACCAGTTCGGCGAATGTTTCTCACTGGACAGCCAATTGAAGTCGTCGATGCAGTTCCAATTGTTAATCTTTGGATCGAGGCCGGCTAGATTAAAGTGACTCGTCTGATCTTCGTAAGACCAGTTGTAAGGTGCTACGCGTATCTTCGTACAATCCTCTATGATCGCCCTACTCGTGACGTGCAAATAAATGGTACAGTCCGTCGACGAGTGCAATCGCAGCTGTTGGCACGCGAATGCGAATACACAGTCACTGCAGTCGTGCGCGAAAACGGAGGACGTCACCGGTCCGACCAGTACGGTGCACTGCTTCAGGTTCACCATGTGCAGGGTGCTCGGCGTGCCGTATATCCGTATGGTACAGCGAACCAAGTCGGAAAGTAGGATGTCGTTCTTATTTACATTCTCGGCGTCCAGTACCATTCGCTCGTTCACCTTGCCCAACAGCATGCAGGCGCTGTCCCCGTACTTGCTCGACAATTTATTCTTCTGCTTGGCCGAGCCGTTCACAATGCTCTCGGATATCTTGAGGTCCTTCAAGCCGTCCGTGATGTCGTGCCCCTTGTCGGTGGGCTTCTTCACGATTCGACGATTTTTAAAGCCGAACTTCTTCTTAGGCAGGAGCTTCAACTCCAACTCGGAAGCCTGGTTCTCCAACGACTGCAGGTTCTCCTGCGCGCGTCTTATATCGTAAACTTTTAGAAACATTTTAGACTGCGATAAATAGTTCTTAAGCAGCTGGATCTCCTTGTTGGATTTCTCGAAGATCCCCGGCAGCGCCGAGGACGGGCTGCTGGGCGCGTCGTCCAGCATATCCTTGATCTTCTTGCAGGTGGAGTAAAACGTGTCTTTGAAGTAACCGCTCTGCTCGGATTCCACGGCGAGCGACTGCCGTTCCTCCTTCCGCCTCTCGATGACATTCTTTCGCTCCCGATCCCTCTTCGTAAGACGATCCGACAAGCTTTCCTCTATAAGCTCCGCGGGGTCCATTTTACGTGCACGAGTGCTATTTCTTAGGATCGTTTACGCTGCTCTGAGTCTCGAACTTCTTGAAACTAACGTTCGGCCTTTCTTGGTTCATAAATTTCGCAGACTCCCCGTACGATGGTCTAAAAAGACTGTGCTTCTCTGACGAATACGGCGGGAGATGCTGAAACAAATCAATTGCAAATAAAGAAAAGATTTAAACAATTTTTTTATTCTTTTTTTCATTAGACTTAGATCCCTCAAATAAAAATGTAACTGTTGTGAGAAGTTCGGCGAAATTATTTTTATAACAAATATTGACTGGTTTTCTTTATAAAAAAAAAATATTGTACAATTGACGAAAGGAAGAGTCACCATCGCCACCAACTTTTGTAAAAGAAAACGCATCTATTAGGCGGCTTGGCGATTACATAACCATGATTACCTTGACAAGATCCGATTCGTTGGTCGCGGCGACTTTAAACAGAGCGTATCCCAATCCACCGCCGAGAACTATCGACGACACGTAGTACTTCAACGCCATGAAGATTTAATGCTCATCGCGCTCTCCCATCCAGGTCTTGTAATCGAACGTCCTCAGATTATCGTTGCCAGACAGCTTTTCCCCGATAAGGTAGTAGCCCTCCAATATAATTGGAAAACGTTGGCGCATGTAATACCTGAAATCTAACACACGTGGAATATTATTATACGTAAGACCAACCTGCCGATTCGATAATGGACAAGAGATAAGCGACTCGGGGACGGTCGAGTCGTCCTTTCTGGCACCTATTCGCGGGTTTTCCTCGCCGCCCTGGTGCAGAAAGATCACAGTAATCAGTCACGTTAACACGCCAGACGCTAAATAGGGAGTAATCGAGGGATCTTTTTCTCAGCCGTGTTGATCTCCCGCCGTTACTCCGTTTACGTCATCCTCGCTCGTTTCTCATCTCGAAGGCGCGGATCGAGGATAAATTCTCGGGCGGGGGGGACACGGGAAAAGAGTAACGTAACCCCCGTAAAAGGTGGAGCAGCCCGGATTACGACGAGGTTCTCTAGTTCTTACTTGGGCCAAGCGTATAGCGATTCACCTTGCGACGTGTTGAGGCAACGCCAGAGTCCGTACGAGCCGAGGAACAGCGCGGTCTCGAATATAAGGAACGCCTTGACACCACGGCTGAGCGTTCGCGTGAAACCCGGCCCCGGCTGTTTCGTGATCATACTAAGGTGAAACGGGGGGATTTCCTAAAATGGAAATTCATCAATACTGCGGGATACGGAACTCGGGTAACGAAACATCGCGCAACACCGCGAGGTTGAGCGCGGCGCGAGGGGAGGGGTGGGAAGGCGCGAAGAGGACGCTCCGCGCGGCAAGAAGCATGAAGCCCGTGCCCTGACTGCCCCGTCGAGTGAACTCGGCCGATATTCCAGATTTCAGCAGCTATAGTCACGTGTTATAGTTGAAAAATATTCGAAATTGATTTTTAGATGACAATTGAAATCCTTTTAATTATAGAATATTAATCGGATTTGCGATATATGCCGAGATTGTATAAATCTTGGGGAAAAAAAAAGAAAAAAAAAAGTTGAAGTTTCCTCGTACGATAAGCCCTGTTTGGTTCAACGCGCTACTTCCTCTCCGAGGATAAGAAGCAGAACGTTCCAACACACATTACTTTACTTTGACCAATACTCTCGCGCCCATCGTGAAGGGATCGGCCGAAGCTTCCTCTCCCCCTGAAGCTCACGAAGACGACGGAGGATAATAGCCAGAAAAGTTTTAAGCTACGGCACTTTCTGCCACGGGTCCAGGGACTTTCCTCAGAGCGATAAAGAGAGTCATTGCAGACTCCGCTGGTGGCTCCGCGGTGTTTCCCGAGGGAACTTCGGTAGTGCTTCCTTCTCAGGAGGACGTATATATAGCGAAACGCGGCTCGACCAAGCGCTAGCGAGAAACTTGGAAAATGAGAAAAGATGTGGGATGTTGCAGCGACATACAGCTCAGTGTGACGGGTTGCCTAGTATTTCAAAATTTGTACTTGGAAAACAAAGTACTTTTTTTTTTTTTTAATTATGATGTTTACCATTTTTACCTAACGAATTTCGATGACGTATGAAGAAGAAAGGTTTATATAAACATTATCGCTTCATTATCGCTTTAATTGATATAATTGTTTACATTTGTTATACATTTTATTGTGACAGACTTTATTTTATTCCCGAGTTTGATGATGCGAGGGACGCTGACCGTCGGTCGCAACAAAGAATATCGCCTACAAATTTGTCACCCCCCGGATCATCCCCTCGATACCGACGACGCTCGGCGTCGCGACGCCGCGACGCGCATGGTCGCCGGTCACAGAGCGCAGAATCGCTCGGAGATCGTGGACGTCGGCTGCTGGACGGAACGGGACGGTCGGTCGGTCGGTCGGTCGACAGCAGCAGCGGGGGAACACGAAACGATATCGCATCGCTAAATATAATACGAGGCACGCGGTTCCGCTAACCGTCCGCCACGGCACGCGAGGCCGCATGACGGCGACGGCTTTGCGGTATAGTAGTTAGTAGTCACTAGTCAGTGGTAGTCACCGTTTGAGACCGTCGACGTTCGTAACGTCGACCTTCCGTCGACGCTTTTGTCGGCGTTCGTAATCGCGAAAGTTACCGTGTACCTCACGTCTTCGACGATCGACCGTGGAAAACGTGAGTGGCGAGCCTTTCCCAGGCAGGTGCGTCCTCCGCGAACGAGGAACTCTTCGAGGGGTTTGTGATATTTCTGACCGGAGCTTCTTTGACCAGATCGATCGTCGCCAAAAGCCGTAGGTCAGAATCTTTGAAAATCTTTGAAAATCTTTGAAAATCTTGAGAATCTTTGAAAATCACACTGACATGAGAAATTTATGTATGTTTTAAAGAAAACTAAGAATTACACGCGTTATGAAATTGTAAGGAAATATTCTTTAATGAACCTCAGTTTCTCGAAAAAAATTAAATTCAAGACTTTCAGAGATCGATTCTCCTTAATATTTAATAATTAGCAAACATTTTTAACAGCTTTATTTAGATTCAGTTTGTGATTATTTAATGAATATAAAATATAAATTTTTTTAGACGTATAATAAAATGCACGGGAATAAGATGCGTTAAATTAAACAAATCAATTTAAATCAAGAGATTATTTTTTCTTTATTTACTTATTGTTAGACTTTTCACATTTTCTCTTTCCTTTGTAGCACAAGTTTTGTTTCCATTGTTATCAGCTACAATACCTCTGCATAGTTCCTTAAATTATAAAAAAGACCGTGCACGACCACAAGAAGTCTTAAAAATACCCATTGATCCATTGTAACTGCGACGTATTTCAAACCGAGGCAATGTAAATTCTACGATTGTTCACTATTTACTCAAAGTCGTTTGCTCGTGTTGCGTCTCTGTTTTCAATGCCAGCCTCATGGCTGCAAATATATGTGTCGCTTATTATCGTTTCGCTGAATGGAGCTAATCAGTAGTACAAGAGATTTCGAATGCCATAATTAGCGGTATTTCCTGAGGTGCACATTTGCCTTTTGCAAACCTTTACAAAAGACTTACGGAAAATATCAAAATTATTAAAACTTATTAAAAGATTCAGAATTGTTATTACGCAATAATTAATGATTAAAATCGTTAAAAGTAAAAACCATTCGGTTATTTTTACACGAAGCAGAGAGGAAGAGAATTGAAAGACTAAAAGCACGAAGGTAGATTTTAAAGACATGGAATTTTTATTTTGAGAATGTCAATATTACGTTTGATGTAATGCACATGATGTAATGACAGCCGGCTTCTACGATTATTGATCGCCGAACGTCGCAAGTATATATTGTGCCCGGACGGTAACATCCTACGCGAAACGATATACGCAATAATGAAAAATGTCCCGATACACAGCCATTCACCCTTTTTGTACATTCTTCCTATGTGCCAATACACAGTAATATATGCATCCATCTGGACAATATTTAGATATTAAAAAAGTCGAACTTTTTAAATCACTTTTAGTAAGAAGAAATACAAATATAGGTACTTAATGTGCAGAAGAAAAAGGAATTTTTTGTCTACTGTCATTTTATAAAATCATAATTTAAGCATTATTTTGGACGGCATGTAACTTCGAACACTACATTTATATTTAAAGTAAAAGAAAACTGTTTAAAACTGTTTTAATTTTCCGTTCAATAATTTGTTAAGTTCTAAATGTTCAGGAAACATGGACTTATTGATGTTTTGTTTCAGAAAAAGGTTATATGGAAAAGATATATGTATAATATGTAACGTCCGTGTGTATGTGACAGAGATGAGTATCCAGAAGCCCGAAGATCGATTGCTATCGGTTGTTATATCAACCGAACTTCCACCGTCTCCGAATTCTCGACAGCTGTTTATAAATCAAGATCAACAGGTGCGTTCTTCACTGTGATTGTGTAATTCGATCTTTATCTGATCGTGGTTTGTTAGAAATTTCAACCCTTTTAGTTTAGCAAATCTCTTTGACACTTTTTGAAAGATATAATGACAATATAGTATATTTATGTATATATATTTAAAAAGCTGCAACAATACAACACAATATTTCACAATCATATCGAAGAAAAACAAATATAGTGCTTTCCTTACACGAGACTCGTTCTGAGAACTTTGTCTCATACATGCGTTTAATAGGATGAAGAAGCGTCCGATTGTCCCCTATTAACACCAAGTCCACCACCTACCCAAACCGACGGGACTCTCCAGTCGACGCCGATATTCAATGCTCTGGAAGGAGCTCCATTAGAGATGATACCCACGCCGACGCTTGAGAATATTAATACGGAGGACGGACTCAACTTCATGAACATAGTGAATAGTTCAAGCAAACCTTTAAACGATGGTGCGTATTCCTACCTATTCCAATGTACAATGGAGCACACAATTAAGCACGCATATATATACATGTTCGATATATACTTTGCTTTCAATAATATTGTCTGTATACATGACGTTATTTGTTCTGTTTTATTCCTCTTTCTTTTCATTATTGGATTATGGATTATGGATGATTTCGCATTTAATTTATAGTAATAAAATAGAATTTTATACGATAATATAAAAGAAAGAGGAAGAAAGAAGAAAAAATATACGAATTAGCGTCAATTTGTGGACGAATCTTTTCTTTAAATATAAAATGTTCGTTAAGTGGCTCACGTTCTTGAGCTGAAGTGCTTACGTAATCTGCTGCTATGTAACGTCGACGCTCGTTTTGATAGGATCCAGTTTCAATTTAAGTGATGATCCATTCAGCATTCCTACACGCAAACTAATTTTTATCTTCCTATGTTTGTGGTTAAAATCGTCCAAGTTAAAAGAACAACCATTTTTGGTCGCGTAAAATTATTTTAAGATTTATTTTAAAGGATCTCTATTAAAAACACAGAAGCATGACTATTCACACAGTTTAATGATATAATTAGTTTGAATCTGATCTTGGTCTTTTTTAATCATTTTCGCAATACAACAAATAAGTTTGCTTCGAACGTCTTAATAGCTGTTCTATAAATGGTTCATTTCATGCGTCGTGTTTCAGAACCGAGTTCACGTGATCCCATGGTGGAATCTACTAGCAGCGGTAGCAGCAGTGACACAAACGAACCCGTTTGCGCACAATTGTTGACACAATTGAATACCGCCTATCAACATCTCGCACCAGACGCTCAAGCTTTAGTAAGTATCGCAAGTGGGACTCTGTGTTCTCTCGAATTTTTTCGGGACCATGTATAAAACAGAATCGACATGAAGATAATTTAACAGCATCCTAATTCGAGGCTTTTGAATATCTTGAAATCAATTTTTAGATGTCAGTGAGCCGTTCAAAATTATTAAAAATTAAATTATTATTTACGTCTGCATAAAATCGAGAATTAAAACATTCAAAGGTTTTGAGACTTTCGATGTGTTCGTGACTTTTTTCGAGGTATCTCTTAGTTCTGGAGTATTAGAAATGATTCAAAATTTTCTTTATATGTATAAATATACATATTCCAAGTGATTTAACGCATCTTGTGCTTATCACTATATTTGTACATGCATATGTGCCTATTGTGCTTAATGTATTGTATGTCTATCATTACAAGATTCATAAATTCCGTCTCTGTCTTTCACGGAAGCGAAGGGAATCTATGCTGTTTCATACATTACATTATATGTTTACATTTGCCTGTCGCAGATAAAGGATATTTTGTCGATTGTATTACTATAAAGATTACCGCTTTATGATTGCATTCACGAAATCGTGATCGTACTCACGTACTCACGTAATCTATACTTTCTGACGTTCAACTAAATCATTAATCGACTTGCTCATCGATTTGTCATCTCAGTTGCTTGTATGCATAGAAACCCCGTACAACTAGGGTGACCATGCGGAATTAAATTAAACAGAAATTAGAGAAGGCCGTATATGCGATAGAGAGAACTAAAACATTAACTTTTATTATACTTTTACTTTTCAATAAAATTGAATAAAAAAGGTAGATATTATTTACGTATATAAGCTAGAAATTTTTTTATATTTAAATTAATTCCTAAATTGCGGATTTTGAATAAAAAATATTAGGCTGAACCTAAAGAAACCTGCGAAAAACGTCCGAGGGCTCCTTGTGAAAGAGGATCTGTCTTCGGGAACGGGAATACCTGGTTCCCGGATCTGGTCACGCTAGAATTGACATTTTGTTATTGTGTCATCGGGGGTTTAAAAGAGATGCAGGTATTGTATACCTCGTGAATGTTCCCTTCGATTTACGTGGCTTGGCTGTCCCACATTTGAAATGAATCTGAAAGGGATAGGATTACACAATGATCTCACGTTGACTAATCCATTGCTTGCCGCTTCCTAACAATCATCATACATATTTATGCTTGTAACTGTTTAGTTTTACAACCAGGAGAACGGTGGGAAGCCACCGCTCGTTGGGATTCAATTGGTGGTGCCAAAACCGCCTAAAGATTATCGCTTTATGAAATGGAACTGGCCGTTGATACGGAAGACATGCTACTGGTCATTGATGTCGATCTTGACTGGATGCGCCGCTCTCGTTATCGGCATTATCGCCACAATGCCTAAGAAGTATGTGTACACACGTTATGCATATTTACGTACATGAATAAGAGAAATGATAAAGATCGAGAAATGCGATTGCGATTCCTGGATGAAGGGAATTCCCGATAATTTCAGTATAAGGTGATTACGAATTTGCTAGACAGCAAAGATAGTTGAGGTATTTTTGTAACAATTGCGAGTATTTTGCATTAAAACGCATTTTGTCACGTTATATAACTTATGTACAATAAAAAACTCAATTTTAATTTCTTTTTCTTAAACATTACGAGTAAAATAATATTTTACTTAATTTAAATTTATAATACATAATATATATAATACATTTTTCGTATAGTAATACAAAAACGCGCATATGAATACAAAGATAAACATTTTATCAAAAGATTATATAACGTTTTAGTAAGTAGATGATTTTTAAAACAAATTGTATGTGTGATTTTACTTGAATTATTTGCACGTTAGATGCGACCCGCCGGTGGAATGGTGGCAAGGCAGCACCTTCTACGAAATATTCCCGGCGTCCTTCCAGGACTCGACGAAGGGTGCCGACGGGATCGGTGATCTGCGAGGGATAATCATGCGGCTGGACTACTTGAAGGAACTCGGAGTGCAGGCCGTCAGATTGAACTCGATATTCCCGGCGTCACATTACCCGGAATATTACTCGAACATTAGTAACATGTCGGACGTGAACAAGGAGTTGGGCACGCTGGAGGACTTCGCCGTTCTCGTGCGCGAGATTCACAGGCGAAACATGAGCCTAGTCCTCGATTTACCTCTGTACCCGTTCATGAAGCGATTGAGCGAAGCGAAGACAAACCAGACTGAACGTGCGCTTCGAGAGAAACGTGATCTCACGAAGGACGCGATAATTCCCGACGTACTGCCGTCCGCGCCGTCCACGTCGGTCGAAGGTATCCGCGACGTTCTGTCATCGCCGCTGCAAAAAGTGAAGAGACAAACGACTCGTCAACAAGAGCATCCCGTCAGCGAGGCCATCAGGATCTGGCAGGAGCGAGGGGTGGACGGCTTCTATCTAAAGGGACTGGAGCATTACGTCGACGAGGACACGTTTGCGAGCGATCTCAGATACTGGAGGTCTCTTCTACGCCCGGGCGGTATCTTCATCTGTCACGTGGGCGCCCTGGATGCCGCTACCTCCGACGCCGTGAGGAACTCCATTCTGTCCAGGATAGATCTGATCGACGTGACACTTCGTCTGACGAACGGCACAAGGGACATCAAGGCGCAGATCGAGAGCATCACGAGGGGTGTGATGTTCGACAAGGCCGCCTACCCGTGGATCCACTGGTCCGTAGGCGGCGTGGACACCAACAGAGTGGCCTCCACTATGACCGTGAAGAACGCTAGCGTGGCTGCTTCTCTTCTCGGTATGATGCTACCTGGGACAGCTAGTATATTTTACGGAGATGAGGTATGAACTTCAAAAAATATGCAATTATTATCTCTTATATCTGTGGGTTTTAATCATTTTTTAATTATTAATAGCGATTTGACGTTACAGTAAATATCTCTCTTTTTGAGATAATTGAAAAAACAATTCAGTCCGAGGAAGAGCTATTTGTTAATCGGATTTTTATTCGCTCAGATAGGTATCGAAGATTGTGAGTGTCGGGATCACAAGGATTTGGCACACGTGCACAATTTGGTTCCTATGTATTGGGAGAAGGATGACGGCCCCGGTATCAGTTTCTCGCCTTCAGGAGTTACCGCTTGGCTACCAGAGGCTGGGAAACCTATGGAGACCAGTTTGAAGAACACTGTTACAAAAATGGCGAAGCTAAGGATGGAAGCGACACCGATTTACGTCAAAGCGGTGTTAAGAGAGAGCCAATCTACTGCGAACTGTGATGTTAGGTAAAGTCTCTTTGATTTGCACGAGTTTCCGGACTTGTGATTTTCCTTAGGATAATAGAAGTAAACGTCTTCAACAGTGATTTAATTTTAATATCTTCTTAAAAACTCGAGAAATTAATATTATTTTTTCATTTTGCATGCGACTTTGGAAAATTTCTCTGTCTTGAGATGGATTAAATTGCATTTTACATTTTAAATTTTCGACAAATGTATAACGACTTTGCGAAATGTGACGAAATGTAATAATATGATTTAATATTATTCTGTTTAGGTATGTAGAAGATGAAATGATCGTGATTGAGCGGTGGTACCCACGAAGAAATTCTTATGTATTTGTAGCCAATTTTGGCAATGAAACACGGATAAAGGATCTGTCATCCCTTTATTATGGTGGTCACGTTGTAGTTGGACCAAGTTACAGAATGAATCGAAATGTGTACTTCAAAGAACTTACCGTCCCCCCCGGAGAAGCGTTTGTTATAAAATTAGATAAGTGAGAGACAGCCTTTTTGTTAAACCTTATATAAGTTCACTTGTTGACAGATTATATTTTTATTTATACTTTTGTCATATGAAACGATCATCAGTCATTTAAACACCATCAGAAGTATTGGATGTACCTTACAACGAAATAAAATTTTATAAAATTTTACTTTACGAAATTTTAGGGATAAAATAATTCTTCGATTATAAACGATCGAAGATAATTTTTTGCGAATTCATGGTTTAGGGGTAAAAATAAATAGAAAATTATTTTATTTTTATTTAGTTTTTGATTAATTGAGGGAGAAAAAAGAGACAGAAGAAGAATGGTGTTGTCGAAAATTAAGGAATAAAAAAAGATGGCGTCCAATAAATTTTTCGGTTAATACGAATAATATGTATCTCGCAGCTCGCAGTATTAAAAATGATTAGTATCATAACTTATCTATGTCATACAAAAGATTGGATCTTTACAACGAATTTTAATGCATATCGATCACGTTATGTCGATAAAACCAATCTAATGCGGTTGTATTTAGATTGCAATTTTACAATGCGCATCTATTATCATATTTGTTCTGGCCCCTAAAATTATCGCAGAGGCAAGAAGCTTTACGTTTTTATTTTATACTTCCTTTGATAATAGAATTAAAAATCCATCAAGTAATGCATCGTTGTAACAAAATTCATCATTATTGCGACGATCAAAATACAGCGTGTAAAATCTCTTCGTAATATATAAAAATGCTAATTCAAAAATATTTTGTACGATATAACAATGATAATAATCGGGGTTTGGCTACTTATACAATATTGTTTAATTATATTTGTCGTTGGCATCGAATCGTACAATTTACTCGTACAATTATATACGATTTTTTTGATAATTATATATATTAGGAATAGAGAAATGTATTGTATGTATTATTGACTGTGTGAATGCAAGAGATTTATATTAATAAAATTATCTTTATGTATTTACACAGACAAATAAAAAAATTCTGAATATATTGCTAAGTATATCTTTATTGTATAATAAATAACGAATTACAACAAACTTCAAATTAATAATGTAATAACATTTATTTGCTCGAAGAAAATCAATTAAAATTGGGTTTTTAATTGTTTTATTTCTCTGTGTATATAAAATTTCATTTTTACACTTTATTTCAAACTAATGTATTTTGTTCTGTACTTATATCACGAGTCTTAAAAAAAATCTTATAATTTTGAAAGGAAAAACAAAAAATGCAAAAGGCGAACACAACGTGAAATACAAGAGAAATTAACAGAAAATTTTTGTTAATGTAAAATGTATACTGTATACTAATAGATTATATAATATAAGCCCATCGTTGAGCGCGATTGCGTAGAATATCACTTTGGCACATAATCGTATTGAAAATTGTGATTATCTGGATGGCGACCTATCCTTTTTATAGAAATTCTGTAAAAGAGTCACAATAACTTGTTAATAAACAGTTTGTAAAAATAATTTAAATATTTAATAAATATAAATAATTACCACTAAAAAATAAATAAAATATTAAACGACAAACATTTTAATGTTTCATTACAATTATTATGTAACAATAATTAATTATTAATTGCAATTCTATCGTTAAGCTGAATTTATTGCTTACTTTTTCAGCTATATCAATAAGATGCTCGGCCATCGCAGTACCAGTCTGCTGTACCATACTATAAAAATGTCCCTTCCTTTGTAAAAGGATATACGGATGGTCAAATTCCTAAAATCAACATTTATTATTTTGTAAAATGCTTTTATTGGGGGAGAGATTCCGAAAATTAAAAATCGCTGAGCGTCAAAATTATCGGAATCGTGTTTCTTTTTTTTAATTGTTCAGCTATCGACTTGTATACTTACCACAAGGTTTCCAGCGTCCATCACGAATATTCTATCGCTGTCCATAATGGTGTTCAATCTGTGAGCTATGGTGAACACGGTACAATTTATAAATTTCTTCTTAACCGTTTTTTGTATAAGGGAATCCGTGTAGGGATCGATGTTGGCAGTTGCCTCATCCAGCACCATAATCCGATTGTTCTTGATAATAGCGCGCGCGAGGCACAACAGCTGTTTCTGGCCGACGCTGAAGTTCGACCCCTCGTCGGACACCCTCGTGTTCAATCCGGCGGCCATCTCGGAGATGGTCTCCTTCAGCTCGACGTCCTGGAGCGCCTGCCACAGCGCGGCGTCGGAATACTGATCGAAGGGATCGAGATTCCGTCGCAGACTTCCGGTGAACAGAAACGGCTCCTGAGGGATAATACTGATCTTCGAGCGGAAGTCATGCAGGGCGATCGCGCCGGTGGACACGCCGTCTATGAGGATCTCACCCTCCACGCAGGCCAGGCGAAAGAGTGCGTTGATAAGGGACGACTTGCCCGCGCCGGTTCTACCGACGATACCGATCTTCTCTTCCGGCATGATGGTGAAGTTGATGTTCCGGAGGATGTAGGCGCCTCGACTATTGTACTTCAAGCTCACATCTCTGAATTCAACGAGACCCTTCGTCGGCCAATCGTCCGGCGGCTTGGTTTCCGGCTTGCCGTCGATCATCGGCTCCTCTTCCAAACGGCTGTACTCGAGTATTCTCTCTATGGAGGTCAGCTGGCTCTCCAGCTCGGCCGTTTGTCTAATTCCCCACTGCAGCATGTTCGTCAGCGCCATGGTTTGCGTGATTACCAGACCGATGTTACCAACGACAGCCAGACCGTCGACGACCGTGAAGGCTATGATTATCGCCCCGATGTAAAACTGACAGATGACGTCGATGTAGAAGCCGAAGGCTCGAGAGGTGGACAGGAAGAGGAAGCAGGCGGACGAGTGGACATCCTGATGACTGCACAAGTCCGTCATCAACATCTCCTCGGCGTTAAACGCTCTGATTGTCGTCAGACCTTGCAGAGACGCTCCGAGGTGGTCAAAGATCGGCGAACGTGCTGAACAAATTGTTATCGCATTACTTATTTTAACTCCTGTTTCGCAGAAACGAAATCTAATTTCGACGAAAAGAACTTTGAAACATATGTAAACGAAGCAGATTCGGAGATCAAAAGTAATGATTTCTCGTTGGCTACTAATATCGCCTTTTATAAGTATATCGCATAAATAGATCACTTACTCGTCCCTTCGAGGCGTTTGATGCTGCGAGCGGTGCAGATGTATATCATACGGAAATAAGTAAAAATGCACGCGCAAAGCACAGTGGGGATCGCCAGCCATGGGTTGACCGCTATGATCATAACTGCCACCGTGATTGAGATGAGTCCGATCACTATGATGTCGAATACGCACATCGACAATAATAAGTCGACGATATTGATATCTCTAGCAAACCTAATAGTGGGAAATATTTTTCTTCTTTAGATAAAGCTATCAAAAGTTGGAAAAAAGAAAAAAGAAAATCAAATTCATTTTTTAGACAAATTAGTGAACAATAAAAATCTGCATAAAATTATATGACAAGATTGTAATTCTTGCAATTTTTATCCAAAAATTTTTTTAACTTTCTTTTCGAAAAACTGAGATTAATAATTTTACTTACAGCAGAATTTAATCAGAAAAATTGCACTTGTTAATATGATACTTTACAAATAATCTCGCGTTCAATTATTGTGCCTTTTACTTGTGCCCTGCACTTGCCTGTTTAATATACGGCCAGCTGGATTAGTACTGTAAAAGTACATGGTTGCGCGCAATATGCTGCGAAACATAGCGGAATGCAGATTCACCGAGGACCACATGCACACGCTGAAGTACACGATCGTTTGGAATTTCCACAGCAGTACGATGGACACTATCATAGCGCTGTACAAGTAGATCATGGAATCGCGGGGTAGCGGGCCCTCCCATTGAAACTCCAGGGTGGCGTTGTCCATCTTGTGCCACGAGCTCGACTCGACGTTCACCCAGAACGCGACGAAGTAGTCGCTACCACCGGATATCACCTGATTCGCCAAGAAGATCAGCATCATCAACGCGATCAAGACGGGCCTCTTGCTCGCCTTGAAGTAAGCGAAGAACATTCCGCGAGATATGCGACCCTTCGCCATCGTCTCTTGCATCTCAATCGGCGGGACGTCCCCGTTGTCCCTCGTCTCGCCCTTCATCGAAATTCGACGCTTAATCTCGGATTGCCTTCTCTCGGCCTCTTTGCATTTCGTATCAGCCGCCTTCACCAGCTTCATAAAGTCAAGGCCCAGCTCTTGCAACTGATCGAACGTACCCTTCTGCTCGATACTACCGTCGTTCATCACGATAATCTGATCGGCGAGTTGCAGATACTGCAGCTGATGCGTCACCAGAATCCTCGTTTTTCCCTGATCGGCAATTGTTGAATGAAATAATTAAAATTTGGAATCACAAGAAGCTACCCGAGAGAATCATCTTAAATTGACAAATTTCTACCAAAATTTTTTCTTGTCAATCACAAATATGAATATTTTGCTGCACCCTGCGGCTTTTTACCTTTAGATAGCCGAAGATGCACTTGTCCACGAGACGTCTGCTGACGTGCGAGTCCACGGCGGAGAGAGGATCGTCCAGGAGATAAATATCCGCGTCCTTGTAGATCGCTCGCGCCAAGTTGATCCTGGCACGCTGGCCGCCGCTCAGATTTATCCCCCGCTCGCCCACGATGGTGCGGTCGCCGTGAGGAAACGAGTCTATGTCCGATTCCATCTGACAGACTCTGATCACCTCGTTGTAACGCGACTTGTCCATCGCCTGCCCGAACAGAATGTTCTGCCTCACGGAAGACGCGAAGATCCACGGCTGCTGGCTGACGTAGTTTATCCTGCCGCGGCTCACGATACTCCCGCCCGTCAACGGCAGTTCCTGAAGTATCGCTTGCAAGAGGCTGCTCTTGCCCGAACCCACCTGGCCCACGATGGCGACGAAGCTTCCAGGTGGCACGGTCAAGCTTACGTTACGCAACGTCTCATCCTTACCCTCGCCGTGCCACTTGGCGTTTACGTTTGTCATGCGAAGTGCGAATGAATCAGTACCCGTCTGACATGGGTTCTGTTTCGTTTTGCTGATCTCATCGTGCAACATAAATCTTCGCAAACGACGAATACAAACCAATGCCTGTACCAATTGATGGAGACCTACGGAACAAAATTTAAAAAAATAAATAAATAAAAATAGAATGTAATACTAATCTTCAACGAGTACTAAATTCTGTCATCTTTAAAAAGTCGTTAAACTTAAGGTATGTGTAAAGTAAATGATTTAATTATACCGCGTTAATTATATGTCAGGCTCTTTATATTTTATCTTTAATCGCGATAAAGCTATTAAGTCACGACTTGCTAAGGATTAATTCTCAGCATGTCATTTATAACATGTCAATTGTTAAGTTTTGTATCGATAGTCTTACCCATTGAAAAGCCAAAAATCATCGAGTTCCGTAGAACGTTGTAATATGCTGTTACCAGGTACACCTTCTCGGCGTTAATGTAATTTCCGAATAAGACGTATGCCAATATCGCGACGAAGAGACTAAGTCGCGGCACATAGCAGTCGAGAGTGAGAGCTAATTGTTTCAAGATAGAATATTTCTTTATTACGCTCATCTCACGCCTGGAAATAATTAAATTCTAACAACAGTTTGGTAAAATTTCTAAAATCCTCAATCGAATAACAAGAGTCTGTATTAATTTAGTAGAAATAAGAATACGAAAGAAATTCTTTAATTAGCTATAAAGAACAGTAATGCATAAAAATACAAATAGCACATGAAATAATAAAAGAAAGAAGACAAGTGTTTTTAGTTTAAACAAAATTAAACTTAGTTAGAACTTTCGAGGTACACTTACTTTCTCGCCTTTTCCACCAGATTATAAAAAGGAATTTCCCAAACGTACATTTTAATTACTTGCAATCCGGTGATTACTTGATTCATCAGCCTGAGCCTGTTGTCTGTTTTTTCTGCTAATTTAAGCGTTAAAGGTGCAATTATCTTCGCTAAGGCCGCTGAAATAGTACATGTCATTTCAATACGTTGCAACGAATCCGCTCATCAAATATAATGTTCAGTAGAATATTATTACAGAGACATATTAACCGTGCGATTTTTATAATCATTTATTAACTGAAGCACGCCAGTACCTTGACAAGGAATGAATAGTAAAAATACCGATATTCCTATCAGCGCTGCCCATCCAATTTCGGTAAACGTAACGTACGTGATCCATATGATTTGAAGAGGTGCGATCCAAATATAATGTAGATCTACCAAAGATGCTTCCAACCTGGTAATGTCGCTACTTAGGAAATTTACCATCTAAAAATGTGGTATAAACTCATAAAATGCAAATTAATCTTTTAGTAAGCATTTATTAAAATGTTCTCTTGAATAACTTCAATAGCTTCACGTATAAATTCATTATTTTTGCATTTTAATTTTGCATTTTGCATTTTGCGTTTAAATTCATTATTTTAATAAAATCATCTAAATTTATAGTAGTATACACGGTATAAATAATAAAGTATAGTGGCAGATGGTATTTATTGCTTATTTGTAACAAAATTATTTTGGTAGAAATAATCTTTCTATGTTCCCCAATTTCTGTCTTCTTTGCCTTGTGCTGCTCCCTCTTCACATTTGCCACGTAATGAAACATAGGAAATGAATATTGAGTTTGTATCTCTCACCTGTCCAACGGATGTCTCATTGTCCAGTACAGAATTGGGGAGCTTCAATATCTTTTGATAAATTAACGAGGTACAAGCTATCTTAATTTTCAATCCTAGGTGAAACGAGCAATGTACGGAATAATGCGTAATAAAACAATCCATGATGGACAATAGAATTATACCGCCTGCACTATAATACACCTCGTCGGTCCATTCTTTCTTCTCGCTCGCGAAATAGCGTAACAAATTAGCAAGTAATAACGGTTGATACATTCTGTAATGTAATTAAACGCATGATGAAGAGTAACATACAAAAAATTGACTGTTATAAAATATAAAATGATGATATATGTTGAATAATTTAAATTAAATTTAAATCGCGCGATAAATAAAGAGAAGTTATTCATGTTTAAACATATAGAAATACAAGTTTTACTCAATTTTACAATTTTCAAAAACTATATTTATAAGAATTAAAACTTACATGAAAAAATTTATTCTCTATTGCAATTTAAATTTTTAAATAGGTAATAATCTTTCTTTCTTTATCAATTTGTGTCACCACAGCATACAGAAAAATAATTATTACATATCCATCTTATTTTACGATATTTGTTCTGCTTTTCGTATCTTCATTTCTTTCGAACGTGTCGTATTGATATATAATTCGTTTATCTTTATTTGCTAAACATACCTAGAAAACAATTCCATAATTGCTTCTGCAATTCCAATTAGCAGAAGCGTTTTTCCGAAACAGCGCAACAGCACCCTGAGCAATTGTGGCTTACGGCCATTTTTCTTTTTAGCGCACGATTCTATTTCTTTTTCCCAAGCCCTGCCTATGACTTGGCCTAAATGGTTGGTTCTGTCTTGCGTAAGAGTAGCGTAAAGATCGGTCTCCTCTAAATCTTTTTTGTAGTAGCCGGTCCGAAAAATTTTTCGGGTCCACCTGTATGTATTAATTGTTAAATTCTTTGAATTAACATACTGTTTATTACTTAATTATTATCTTAACTCGCGTAAGTATATAGATATTCGAACGCACGTATGTATGGCACATGCAAATAGCGAATGCTACAAGCAATCTTGACCGCGCATTAAAATCTCTTTCGTACGTAAAGCTTCAATAGCCAGACGTCTATATTTCCAATAAAAAGATTTTCAACATCTGTATTTCTTCATTATTAAACCAAATTAATATACTACAATATAATATTTTATAATAAATGTGCGAATACTTTTTTATAAGTAACTCAATCACGGTACCTAATTGTTAATTCTATTTTCGATCATATGTTGTATACATTTACTTTTGATTTAGATAGCATTACAAGATTTAATTTGTAATACTTACCAAAAGGTGAGGAGGGAAATGACATTCGCATTTTGCCGTGGATTTTTTGGATATTTCTTTTGATCGTCGTTTATCATGGTGACACATTGAACTTTTATTCATCTTCAAATATCTTTCATTTTTAACATAACACCAACTGCCTATATATTTTTATTAATTATTAAAAAGAATAAATAATTAAAATAATATGATAAATGATAAGATGATAAGATAAAATAGAATTTTTATTTGAGGAAAGTGTCTTAGATCAAACGTGCTTTTACTTTATTTGCAATTTTTTGACAAGTTGTCGTGGAGGGAGGAAGTCAAGGGAGACCATTGCTTATCTCAAATCTCCAATTTCCAATATTATATATCTTAATAATTAAATACAAATTTCGTTTTCTCTAAAAAATTTCTCTGACAATAAGTCAACTAAAAAATATGATTTTGCATTTAAATAAAATTCAATGCGCAAAAATGTCTTTTTTCAATTACTTATAACTGACAAATTATTCGTATAGGCATTTCTGTTAAAAAAATTATAAATTCTTAATTTATCAAAAAGTCTGTCAAGTGAAATACATGAAAGTCTTATTAATTACATTAATAAATATTTTGGATCTTTGCGAAAAAAAAGGTAGTTTACAGGATTAATTTCAAATGTCAAATATGCGTATTGCACTCACCAATTCGACGGTGTCAAAGACCATTTCATCAGTCGTCTGAAAACAACACGATCGAGTCTGTCAGTGACACTTTATCAAACCGCAACCACTTTATCATATTTCCTTATATATTCTTATCGTGAGTGAAATATACACAATGCAATCAAATCTCCGAGGAAAAGAAGATACTTCAAAGATATAACCAATTATCTCATTCAAGTAACGAATAATACTCTAACGCTCTCCTCACGAGATTATTGGATTAATTGTTGTGTACTTGGCGTGAGACGCTACTGTGTCTACTGTGTGGTCTCGTTATCCTGATGCTTAAACGATTGTAAATTTACTGATAGCACGAACTCCTCTTTATCTTTTTTTTTTTTCGAAAGGCCCCAGTTTACGTTTTCATTTAACGTAAGATCTAGTCGGCTTAACTTGACGACAAAATTAGCCACTTTCATTTACATGTTTCGCACTCTTCTGCGTTGTTTTAGTTTATTATTTTTAGGAATATTTATCATTAATAATTAATAATTAAGGATACTTATCATTAATACTTAATAATTTAGTAATTTTCGATTTTACAGTATAATTTACAGTAAATATATATGTTATTAAGTGAAATAAGTTTATGTCTAATCTGAAACTAGTTTTTGCCACTCAAACGCGCACGCAAATTTATCACTTATAACATTAAATTCAGTACTAGCTAGTTGCGCACTGAAGAAATTGTACTTCTTAAGTATTTAGATCGCGAAATTCTCAATACGAATGAATATGATATGTTATACGATACTTTCTTTTTTTTGTATTCAGAAAGTACCATCTGGCGAATAGATGCAGTGAAAAGAAACGATATATTATTAAATGTCGAGGCATGCCAAAGAACTCCTGTAACACACGGAAAATAAGAGAGCATTCGGAGGAGAGCTCTATAATTACGCCTGTCTGCGATATTTTTGGCGAAATTCTTTTGCGATTCCGCTTTCGATATCGCATATGACGAGACAGCGAAAAAACGATATGCCCGACTGGCTTATTAATCTTGCAAGAAAATTGATACTGCAAAATTGATGTATTACATGGCTGCGTTCGGGGAGCGCGCTATTAGCGCTATTAGCTTATTCTATCCTTGTTTTATACCTGATGAGCGATGAAGATAAAATGATGCAATAACGCTAATAGCGCGCTTCCCGAACGTAGCCATGATATTCATTTTGCATGAATGGGGCGTTGCTCTGCATAGTCTGCATTTCCCAGCATTTGTCTGGGAAAGTTTACCTCGGAGGTAACACGATACATTTATCGTCAGTCTGCCGTACATCTTCGACTCGTGTCGAAGTCGAGAAAGCCATGCAGGTATTCGACAGCAATATAAAGATCGTCCCATTATTTCGCCATTATTTCCGAAGGAACGACTGCGAATTCCTGAACGACCTGATATTTCAATTTTCAGTCGGCTGATCTCGCTCAAGCGTCAAACATACTAATTTGGAACAAACGGTTCATGTCCTTCTTGGGCTTATGGCCGTGCAAGGTGAATCAGCCTCTATTCGTATTCCTCATCGTCTACATGATAATTTACTGTATCATGGCAGCGGGCCATCTGATGAAGAATATCAATCAGCCGGAGCGCGTCGTGGCGAATTTAACGGACAACGTTGCTTTCGTGATGATAATGGGGAAGATGTTTATATGCAGACGGAGCTGCGAAATAATGGCCAAGTTTTTGAAAAGCATCGAGATCGATTTCTCGACAGAAGCGTACGATAATGTCCGCGAGAAAATGGCATATCTATATTATAATGACATCGCGCTCGTATTTATCAAGTATACGACATTCCTGACAGGGGTTTCGTCTATATGGTATTACTTCAGGAGAGTTCTCGGAAATTGGAACGCAAGTAAGTGCAATTATACGTCATCGTCACGCGTAAGACTTACAGCTATATTTCATGATAGTGGCTTAAAAAGCATTATCAGGTTGTGTTCATGAGTCTGTCATAAGTCCGTTAAGACGTTATTTGCTCCCAAGGAGGCACCGAGTAGACATACCGCGCTCTAAGTCGATATTTTTAGATACCGAGATCTGGGCACGTATTATGGAACTTTTTGGAATGGATTTCAATCGGAATTATTCCGTTTTCTCTAGAAAACACAATAGAAATCTTGGAAAAACTAAACAATCCCGATTGTAATTTATTATTCTGAAAAGTTTCATAATGAGTGTTCAGACGGTGGTAATAAAAATTTGATTATTTCTTAAAATAATCAATACTTTTAATAAAACAATTAAGTAATACGGTACGCGCTGTCCTTTATTTTAATAAGATCGTATATCGCGACGTTACAACCTTTGAATACTTTTGAATATCTCAATTCTATTTACACGTTAATAAAAGGCAGCAAATCTGTAGATATAGATAGAGTTAATTGGTCCTTTTTCGGATCAGTCTGATCGATGACTTACGCATATTCTAATTAGTAATAAGGGCGATATGGAAAATTAAAGTAACCTGATGTATACAGTGGCGACCGGTAATTTTTCTGATTCTTCGTACGAATTACCGTGTTCGGTTCATCCCTTCTTTGAGATCAAGGACACGTTCACGTACATATGCATCTGCATCTACCTGATGCTGATCATGTTACCGCTGCTAGTATGCGGTTACGCTGGACTGGATGCTTTCGTACTCAGCATGGTTCTTCATGTGTGCGGCCAGTTTGCCGCTTTATCGTGCAAGATCGACAATTTGCTGAGAGACCATGAGAACTACCATCGCCATATCAGTAACATCATATTGAGACATCGCCATCTAATAAAGTAAATCCCCTATTCGATCATATCAGCACGTGTATAACTTGATAATTATTTCAAATACGTTTATATATAATGTGTTGCTCCTTATAGATTATGACAAGCTAGAGTAGCTATCACCTTAGTGTCAGGAATAATGCGACCGTGTTTTAACGATGCACCCGCAATTCCAGATTAGCGGGGATCTTAGAAGACAATTTCAACCTGATATGCCTACAGCAAACTCTGGGCACTGTATTCTTGCTCTGTTTCACTCTGTACCATATGATTACGGTGAGTTTCATGACTTGAGAATCGGAAGATCATTCGCCTCGCAATTCACGTGCTTCTCATACGTTTGAGGAAAGTGTTGATACTAAATAAGATATTACTATAGCAACACTTCGTAGTATCTTAATTAGTAGAATGAATAGGTGGCATTAAATTTTTGCCAAGTTTATCAAATTTCAAAGTTAAGCATTTTATCAATATACACGCATAATTCTTTTATAAATTAATTAATGAATGTCCGTAACTGATATCAGAATAACGGTTGGTTAAATTATATTTCAGACTTTGGAACATGCTGAAAAAGCTACTGTTGTAAGTTTTGTATTATATGTATGCGGCGTACTTAGTACATATCTCGCTTATTGCTATATAAGCGAGTGTCTCATTACTGAGGTAATTATGAAAAGTAGAATAATTTATCTTAGCATTAAAATATGTAGGTAGTCAATTTATTTATGATGTCTAAATCAGATTAACGCCAGTGTAAAATTTGTATCTTGTTGTCTATTTTAAAATATTTCATCTATTTTAATTACATTTTACTGTAGACAAAATTATATATTTATTTAGAAAATGTCAAGTGCGTTAAACGTTTAACGGTTCGTGTACACGAATTATTCATCATTTGTGAAGACAAATTTAATTTTGCAATAATATTGCTTATTTTATTCAGAGTACCAGATTGCGCGAGACATTTTATAATTCCGATTGGTATAATAATCCACCATCGCGTACAAAGTTAATCAGCATTTGTATGAGTCAAGCCGAGAAACCGCTGACGTTGACTGCCGGCAAATTCTACATGCTGTCATTGAACATGTTCACGAATGTGAGTCAACAAATCACTATATTTTTTTATCGTTTTGTTATTCTTAGAACGTATTCCGTTTACAGATTGTGAAAACGGCGATGGCGTACCTGTCCGTGTTACGCCAATTTATGTAAAAAAAATTTTGATTTGAAGTACTAGGTTGGCCAATAAGTCCGTGCGGTTGTTTATAAGTAACATTTATAAGTAAAAAACCGCACGAACTTATTGGTCAACCTAATACTTCGTCGAAATTTATCTACGAAACACGGAAACATGTATAAATAACAATTATTATAATTTATAATAACCGTAATTATTATAATTTACAAACTTAGTGCTAAATATATATGTATATATACTGTCTCGATAATAATATATGTAACAAACGAATAAAGAAAGAGGAGAGATGCTGAGATATATATACCGAATAAAATTATAGCGTTTCTGATATTTTTTACTTCTTGAGAATATTTGTAACTCGCGAGTTTTTCGTAGAAACCGATTTCCATGCTACGCGAATAAGTTTCTTCTTCGTTTTAGACAGCAGAACTCTCGGCTCAACTGCCAAACAAAAATAATTACGAGCAAATGGTTTTCAACTATGGCCACTGGGCTTATAGCTGTTTTTCGATACAGAGAGGTAAGATAATAGATGTATAATGAAGATAATAATTGCGCAAACTGAAGCAATATTTTTGACTGAAATTACAGTTGTGCTTTATAATGATTGATATCAATTGTATAATAATTTATTCTCGGGAACAGATTTCTTGTACCAAAATTTTGGAGCCACCAGATATATATATAAATTTCATTTTTCACAACCCTGCATTGTCTTTCGTCTACCGATATTATCCTCTTCGCATTAAATCTAACATATTTTTTACTCTATTATTAAATTTTGTTTACTGCCGAGACTATATATATACTCTTAACCATAATAATAATAATAGTATTTATACCACGTTTTATTTGTGATATCGATATCGGATCAATATCATGCACAAATAAAACGTGGTATAAATACCTACTATTTTATTATTTGCACCCATTATATTTGCAAGCAAAACAATGGAAAGAAGCTGATAGTTAATTAGCAACAGAGATATATAAATTGAAGCAAAATATATATATATATATATATATATATATATATGTAAAATAGAATAGAATATATACAGCATTTCTTCATATTTTTTACCGTTTTAAACTATATACGTGTTCACTTGAAAGTATCAAGAAGTGTTTCTTTCTTAGCATGCATAAAAACACCATAAAAATACACGTATCTCTTATTTTGATTTATAATTTACACCTAAAACTCATCAAAATTGGAGAGGGAAGAAAGGGGCACACTTGCGTATGTTTTCTTGTACACTAAAAGTTAAATTAAAATTATCATAAAATAAAATCTAAATTCGCACAAATTAAAAAATCTAATCATATTCTACTATTCACTTGTTTCTTTAAAGTTCACTAAAAAGTCTCTCACAACATTGCGACTTACAACAAGATACACTTTTCGTATTTTATTATATTAACTTTTGGTTAGTTCAGTCTGTATTAAATTTGTTAATTATTATTCATTATCACCACACACCTGTCTAACGATAGAGTGCAACGTCTCCAAGACAAGACTTCGTCAGTCGTTTCAATCAGAATGTTCGGAGTGACGGGACTGCGCAGGATCACAGCGCGCAGACTACTATACTAATAATAGTACTACGTATTTGGTAATTATGAAAGAGCATTAAAAAGTTTAATGACCATCTGCATCATTTTTACTGCAAACGCTGCAGTTTTTCCACGATTTGCCAAACATAAAGAAATAAAAGATTTGTGGATTGAAAAAAAAAAGAACAAAAGAGCGATGTTGCCTTTCATTGTATCAGACGGTAAGATAATCGGCCAGGTAAAATAATGGTTAATAACAGTCTCGATTGGCTATTAAACGTACAGAATTTAAAATAGCAAAATGACAAGATAAGTACAAACAATGTGCTCAATCCAGATATTATTTGTTTCAACAATCGCACACGTGGATTAACGTAACTGCGACGTAAGTCCGGCTCGCAAGAAAACGAATCACAGTCGCGGACGATTGGTTGATGAAAAGCTACAATTCAATTTGCTATGAAAGTAAGAAGTTAATACTCTATCGTCTCCATCGCGAAAGATATATCCTTGTAGCTAGAAAGAAAGTAGCTTTTCTGGGTTTGATGTTAATCGCACATCGTAATTTATCTAACTGTATCAATATATACCTAATATTCTTTAAATGTACGATTTAAATGTTTACATTAACGACTTCTATACCGAACGTATGATTGCAGAACAAAGTCGACCATATCGAAGATTTATTAATTTATCTGAAACGGATCTTTTCCATCGGAGGGATATGGCCATTCGAACGGTCGTACGTCCGTTTTGCGATTTACGTCGCGTATCAAATTCATTATTTCGTTATGGCGTATACCGAGTTTTACAACGTTTTCGGTAATCTCGAGCTGATGGTGATGAGCCTCGTGGAAACGATAGTTTACACCTCGACGTTCGTGATAGTGTTGCTGATCCGTTGCAGCAGTTTATTGAAGATCGTAATCGACGAAGTGAAGAGGGATTTGGCAGAGCAAGAGTTTGAGAATCCCGAGGAAGAGATAATTTACTACGATTACAATCGCATATCCAAGATATTTACGTACGGTTCGATCGTCGGCATGGCCATCACGTTCTTAGTGCTTTATTTTAGACCGCTTGTGTACCTCTTGATCACTAATCAAGGTATGTGAAATTTAATTTGTCCAACTCTTTTGTACTCTCTCTCTCTCTCTCTCTCTCTGATAATTATATATATTACCTGTAATAAAGATATTTAAATCATATATTGTCTCATTACTTTAATATAATTCACTAAACAATCCGCCATTGTAATTACAGAAGCAAGTTGCTCCGCATTCTTCCAAATACTTTGTAGAATTCGTTTTTTCTCACTAACGTTCCTCTAATTTTTGTTCCAGGGTCAAGTAACAATACGGAGTCGTTTATGTTACCCCATAGAATCCATACATTTCTCGATACTAGTAACACTCGTACATATGTGTTGGTGTATCTGTACGAATTTCCGATGCTTTACGTCTCCATCTGTCACATGGCAGCGATTTGCCTGGTGGTTGTCTTAGTGTTCCACATTTGCGGCGATTTGTCCATCTTGTCGTATCGTATCAGACATTTTGGGGAGACCTCGCAGACCATGCTGGTAGACAGAATTCGTAGTATCGTTCGAATGCACCTCAAGATAATATGGTAAGAATAATATTGCACACAATTATGTGTAAAATGAAGTATGCGTAATAGGTCTTTTTTTGCTTAATTTGTCTCTTTTATTCTTTTTTATGTAATATTATCGGAACATTATTGGAAGGATGGCGAAATCCATAGATAATGTTTTCAATTTGGTTCTTTTGGATGAACTCGTTGGCAATAGTGTTGTACTGGCCATCTCAATGTATTACGTCATAATGGTATGTCACATTATTGAAAATCGTTATTATTGTGAAAGATTTAATTTAGCAATATCATCTAGGCGGTAAAATATATATTTTTATGTATATTTCTATATTTTAATATATTTATGGCATTCACTTGGCACATTAAACCTTTTAATTTTTCTCTACAAAGTTATATTAAAATTTTTATCTAAAAACGAGAGAGGCCATCGCTTCTCCTATTTCCTTCTTCTCATCATTGGACAAAGATATTACTCAATCCTCCATTGTCCTTTTTTACAAATGCTGATTTCTTTCCTTCAATGACAACACGCATATACTACATTTTTTGTTAAGAGAAAATCAATTTTAAGTAAATTGATCAAAGAATATCAACGAAATTATGGATTGGATCATGCTATATTATATATATACACATATATGTATCTTTACAAATGACACTTTCCGTTTTTTAGAACTTGGAGATTTCAGAAATAGCGACCTCCGGTGCCTTTACATTTTTCGGCACTATTGCGCTAGTTATACTCTTCGGATATTGTTTAATTGGCGACCAACTAGTTCAACAGGTATTATTAAAAAACAACAGCAAACAATGATGTCAGGGAAACGAATCCTTTATGTCTGACATATTTTTATAACAAGAATTTATCGCATTTACAGATCGCAGTTTTTATATATTAAATGTTTACCATTTAATTGTTTTGTATTTAGTGCATAAGCGTGCAGGAGGCGTACTATCAGTGCAATTGGTACGAAATGCCACTCGGTTGCAGGAAGTGCTTGCTAATATGTATGATTCGGGGCCAAGTTATGCTTTATTTAACAGCCGGGAAATTTTATATATTTTCTTTAAACAGTTTTACGGACGTAAGTATGCTTATGTAATATTTTCATGAATAAAAATAATGAAAAATGTAATTTATCAGTTTGGCTTAATAAACTTGCGATTGTGTGAACTAGCGATTACAATCGAGGAGCTATTTAAATTGTTCTAAGTACACATGCCGTATTTTTAAACGTGCGAATTGGAGATAATTTGGAAATAAGCTGTTCAATTAAGCTTCACCGAGAACTTTTTATCAAAAATTTCTGTTAATAAAATTTTATTAAAAATTATAATAAAAAAAAGTATGTACAAATAATATGTATATATTGATGCAGATTATCAAAACTTCCATGGCATATTTGTCGATGCTGCGTACCATGTTATAATAAAGTAAAAAAATTAGATATTAGTAAGAAATATGAGTCACAATATTAAACGAATTTGTACAATAGAAAAATACTCTTAGAATGTTCACTATAAGCTTACATTTTGCGTTGCAATGTATATATTGTAATTATCTTAATTTAGAGGTACTATATATAAAATGTCTCAAGAATTGTAATAGAAAGATAAAACAAATAAGATAAAAATTGTGTGCAAAATCTCTTATAAAATCGATTGGAAGAAAACATAGAAAAATTAATATATTTTTTTACCAAGTAAAAAGTGGTAAAAATTGAAAAATGTACAATATTTTATTATTTAAGCTCTTTTAATATATCACGCTACTATAATTTAAATCAATTTTATTTATATTTATAAGCAAGATTTCTTTGTTTGCGCTGTGAAATCTTTTTGAGCGCGTGTCTTTGTGCACTAGAATACCTGTTAGAGATTTAGTTAAATAATCAAAAATGCACAGATTCTCTTCATCACGAGGAAAAATTATCGTTCCGAGGTTACGATCACACTGCACGATATTTTTGCGATGGAAATTCGTGGAGCTACATTTTTTGCACGCGCAGTCTAGAACAAATTGATGGCAGCAATTTGTCTTGTGACCGTACAAATCTATCGAAGAACAAATCGTGAGGGGAAAAAGCGTTCGATTTTACTTTTCTTGGATCAAAGGCACAGGTGGCTTCGATAACACGCTTATATGCAATTCATGCTTAATTTTGGGCACACCTATTGCCCGGCGTATCGTCCGTTCCCATCAGATTCTATAGACAGCACTAAAACAGAGATTACTTGCGCTCCCGCATTTGTATATTTGCCGCAGTTTCATGCGAGCTTTCGAGGGAGGAACAGCATAAGGCACGATGCAGGTGAGTGGCAGATTCTCATCGATGTTACACTTAACAAATTTTACAATACGCCACAAAGAATTATAAGGTATTACATTATTAACGATTAACAAATTAATTATGGAGAATTTCTGATTTTCTCAGGATCAAAAAGACTTGGATCGTGCGGCCGAGGTGTTGTCTTGGAACAAACGGCTAATGTCGATGCTGGGTCTCTGGCCCTTTAAACCTAACACTCTTATATTCTCGATTAATTTCAGCTACTTCAGTTTCCTCATGATTCTGGAGTACCTCGATCTCCTTCTTTTCACCGGTGACCTCGAACACGTGATCATGAATTTGACAGAGAATATGGCGTTCTCGCAGATATTTGTGCGAATGAGCATGCTACGATTGTACAACGCTCAAATTGGCGAGGTCATAACGGAGGCCATGAAGGACTTTGATAGGACGAGCTACAAAACCGCCGAGGAGGTGAAGACAGTCATGACGTACAACGCTAGATCAAAGGTCTTCGTCAAGCTGTTGATGACGTTTGTCGCCCTGACAGCTTCCTCGTATTATTTGACTCCAATTATTATTATCCTCGGAAGTGGCGGTGAGTTTACTGTTTCGTATAACTTGATCCTGGCGTAGCCAGGAGAATTACGTGAATTGTGTGAAATATGTGAAACACGTGAAGAAATGGAGCCTCGTAGATATATTGGCTGTCTCGCATTTTTGTTATTACTTGGTTTTACAAAACGAGGTTTCACGTTTTATTAAAGAATAATTTTTTTTATCCTCAATTTTTCAAAGTTTAGTATTTCTTTGAGTTGAGAAAAAATATGCAAAACGTAGAAATTTTATGTAATACGATTTCCTTTTCAATACTATAATATGTCAATGTCATGGTGTTGAACATTTTCTCAGGGCTCCCCGAAATACCGATCAGCGAGAACGTGACTCAAATAATTTATCTATTGCCTTATCGCTTTCATCTGTTCTACGCGGTGGAGAGCATGCGCACGTACACAATTACGTATGCTTTGCAAATGCCATTCGTCTTCGTCAGTGGTTTCGGACAAAGCGCCGCTGACTGTATCATGGTCACCCTTGTCTTTCACATTTGCGGTCAGATGTCGGTTCTCGCTTTACGGATTAACAATATAGACACCGAGGTCTGCGACTGCAAGGGTGAGGTGCGACATGTGGTGCGCATGCATATACGATTATTACGGTGAGCTCGATGCACGAGGGAGCAATAGTTGAGAATTGTTTGTATTGCTTGTTAAAAGCTTTCCTTTAGCTTCACATTCCGCTTAAAACTGAAAATCTTCAAGCTTTTTCACTTTTGCTTAAAAGATTTCTGGACAAGTTCTTCGTTTTTCCAGCTCTTTGCTTAAAGTTGTTTTCCCTGACAATTGAAATTTTAAATAAAAATGTCTGTTATTAGCAACTTCCATTTAAATAAATCTCATTTATATAATTTGAATAATTTTTTAGGATGGGACAAATAATAGGAAAAGCATTCAGTGTGACATTGCTGGCTCATCTTGTAGGAGCTACTTCTCTCGTATGCATCCTCGGTTATCAAATTTTAACGGTGAGTCAATATTATAACGATGATTACACGGACATAATATTTCGTACATTTACGTATCTAAAGAGTACCTTAAATGCGCAATTTTAATTTTAATGCCGAACTCTTTGGCTACTTTGAAGTTATTTTTTTCATAAGACTTTTATACCAAGCATTTTGTGGATTATGATATAATAAAATTATATAAATTTTTGTCTTGATGTATATATTGAAATAAACTCGCATATCATAACTTTAATTACAATAATTCTATGCAAAAGCGATATTTTTGTAGCATCAAAAACACTATTCCTAACATGTTTTAAGATAATACCTTTAAAATATTCACATATGTACTTATAAATATTTATATTTTGCATTTAATAGAACTCTAAAATAATTAAGGAACCGATTTAAAGTATTTGTTGTAAGGAGAATCAGCAATAGAATTGCATGAAATTTAAAATATAAGTTCTTTTATAAATAATATTAACATGTGAATTTTTTTGAATTTTATTATAAAAGTTTTTAAAAACTAACTCTGACGAAAAATTCACATCCTCTGACAGTATTTATAAAAGAACTTGTGCTTTAAATTTTATGTCACTCCTAATATTTCTGATTCTTCTTACAATCTCCTTATGTTTTTTTTTTTTAATATTAATTACAATCTATTATTAGTTTTTTATCATCAACTTTATGTGCGCAGAATTTTGCTAGAGGTGAGAGAGGAGTGCTTGTTACATTTTTGATATTCCAATTCTTAGTCCTGCTTATACTCTACGCTCATTGCACTGTCGGTGAAAACCTTTTGACAGAGGTAACATTTTATGGAAAAAAGATAAAAATAAAAAAATGCAGCTGGAATTAATATATGTATATATACAGTGAAATTTACGTTTGTATATCTACGTGCAGTTCTGATCGTTTTTCCATAGTGCGTGCAAATATTTTTTTCACAGAGTGCTAAAGTGTGCCAAGCGTTTTATGATTGCCATTGGTACAATATGTCGAAGACTAATGCGCGAATGATAATACTATGCATGGCAAGATCGCAAAAACCGCTCTGCTTGACAGCTGGCAAATTTACCATCTTTTGCCTCAGCACTTTGACCGACGTAAGCTGATGATTTACATGTGCATTTACGAAATTTTTAAAAATACAAAATACTTCGCCTAACTTTAAATAAGATATCTGTATTATTGTCGCTGTTAAATAAGAATACAAAAAAACATGGTTCAGAAATAAGTCGTTTTAACAGGTTTTGAAAACATCCATGGGATATTTATCGGTGTTACGTTCTTTTTTGTAACGTCGTTAAAGAGCAATAATTTACGGAAGCGTGTGCAAAGATAATTTATAAATTAATAATACTCAAAATAGAGATAAATGTACAATTTATAATAAAGAGAGAGAAGATAGAGAGAGAAGAGCGTTATATTATCATTCAAAAACTATGATTATCTCTATATAACATATTATGTAAAAAATATAATTATTTTAAACAAATTTTATACATTTTATAAAAAACAAGCTCATTGTTTAAGATACCGTTTGCGTGTTATACAAGGAATAGATTTGCACAAGTAATATACCTCAGTTGATTCGCATTCAATTTTAAAAGAGGTTGCTCGATTTAATATCATCTTATATAATCTCAATATATCTCACGGCAAATTTCGCTACTATTATTACGACTACTATATACGTGTCTTACAAGCCTAAATGCCAGAGATTATCGTCCGAGGTGATTTGAAACTAGATTAACAGGTCGATCACGATTATCGAGTCATTAAAAATGAAGCAGAGAAAATTGATAATTAGAAAAATAATAACCAACATTTTTTCTCGTTTCACCGCAATATGAATATTTTGCTGCGACCGTGAGACCCTTACCTTAAATTTGGATAGCTGCAGACGCACTTGTCGACGAGGTGTCTGCTGACGTGCGAGTCCACGGCAGAGAGGGGATCGTCTAGTTCTAGTAGATAAATATCGGTATCTTTGTAGCGTGCGTATCTTCGTTCGGGACAAGATGATTTTGGCACGTTGGCCAAATTTATCCCTCTCTCTGGTTCACGGTCGCAATGAAGAAACGAGTCTCTATCCCACCTGGCAATCCCACTCTGATTACTTCGTCGTAAAGCCGTGATCAGACTACGGATTGGGATTGAGATTGGATTGAAATTTAATCAATCAGAATAAAGAAAAATAACTTCAAGTTTAGCGAACTTTGCACTAATTGGTCAAATTCAATCCAATCTCAATCTCAATCCGTAGTCTGATCACGGCTTAAACGCGACTTACTCGTTACTTGCCCAAACAGAATGTTCTGCCTCGCGAAAGATTTCAAGAAGATCCACGATATGCTGATCGTAGTTAATTATCGTAGTTAATTTAAACCATAAATTTTGATGCTTCCTCATCAAGAATATTTCGCTTGCAACAGATCTTTTCCATTATGCGAATCCACTTGGCTGATGATAATAACGACGAAGCTTCCGGAAGAAAAACTTTACTACGAGTATAATCACACGCCGAAGATATTTTCGCAAGTGTCGGTGACCGGATTCGACGATACTTTTGTATCTAGGACCCATTAATACATTTTTTTCGTTTAAAATTTTTACCTGTAATGAGTAACACACAGAAATGTATTAGACGTCAGAATATGATATCTCTGTTAATTTCTTATTTCTCCCTTTTATTATATGTATTATATTTTTAGGGAAACTTAACCCCACGTACGTTTTATCATTTAGCGGGTAGCAGGTTTCGCTTACAATGCTGTACCGTTACTGTCGTCGGAGTTAACACAACGGATACATTTAATTATGCGCGGCACGCGAAAACGATTACGCTAATAATATTCCTAAGTATTTATAAGAAGTTTAATGGCTATCCGTATTATGTTTATTATGCTCGCTGCAGTTTTTCTACACTGTACCAAATATAAAGAAATAGAAAACGCGGCACACGGATATGGTGAAGAAGCGAAAAGGAGCGACCTTTCATTGAGACGGTAAGATAATTAGTGCGCGAAGAAAAA
>NW_020220409.1:2852-3280 GCF_003070985.1 Temnothorax curvispinosus | reverse complement strand
AAACTTTCAATAAATCCGCACATGGCATGAAGACCTAAGTTGTCACCAAGTAATAAACCTAGTACAAAGTATATTTTATAAGTGTTACCATTTACATCAATTGTTATTCCAACATGTTCTGATAATTAAGTTCCTCAATCAGAGGTGCAAAGGTTTTCTTGTTTCCATATTCTTTACGGTCTTGAGATTGGAACAAAAAAACTAAAAAAAAATTTTCCAAACGAGATAGACATTCAGGTGGCAAGCAGGGTACATAACAATATACTCCTCCAATAGAAGAGGAATGAGATCCTAATGGATTATTTGTTTGCCAATCATCGTAATAAACAAAAAGTGGTAGGACAATAGCATTATTTCCAAAACTTGTTTTCTTTTGATGCCAAAGTTTAGATTGAATAAAATTCTTTATACTATCCGATTCTTTAAGT
>NW_020220409.1:195-2752 GCF_003070985.1 Temnothorax curvispinosus | reverse complement strand
GTATCAGGCAGTTCAAAGAATTTCTGTAATACTTGTCTCAAAGGTATGAAATAACCATAAACGTCTTTAATTTTTTCAGCAATAAATGATCCAGTATTTTTACGTACTCTTCTTTTGCCTATAAGATACTGAACAAGAGCTATATAATTACCAGACAATTTAAAATATGCTAAGCGTTGATACTTAGTTGTAAGATGATCAAATGGATTTTCTAGACAATCAAACATAGATATAATATCTGTCACTATTTTATCATCAGAATTAAATGCAGTACTTAAAGTTAAAACAACTTTTTCTTTCAAAATGGAAACATGACTATTTATGAGAAATGTACTGTCTTTAATAATAGACTAAATATGATTTCGCGGGATTGAAGGTTTATTGTATAATTTTGCAACAAAAGCATTACTGTGATCTGTTATAAGACCCTTAAATTCGGTAAGAGTTAATTGTTTATTAACAGAAACTTCTTCTAATGACATATCAGAGTTAGTCGTTATACTTTCGTCAACAAGTTTGTTACAGTTTTGTTTTTCAATCAATTTAATACGCTTAGGAAGAGGCTCGTTTAAAAGAGACCAAGCAGGAAAATTATGACAAGATCCAAGTAAATGTTTTCGCAAAGAATTCCACGATGACCATTTTCGATGGCATCCAGTTTCACCACATTTAAAAACTTTAAATGAATTAGCGTAATGTATTATGTTAAAATGTGTCAACAGACCGTTGACAGAGGTTTCTGTCTCTTTACATAAAAAACATGTAGGCATGATGCTATCAAAACACTTAATTATGAGTTCTATTTAATTATAATTAAAGTGATTTGTATTCTTGAATTGCAGCAAGAACACTAGTAGTAAGTTGAGAGTTTTTTTGCTTATCCCACACAGTTTCAATATTATATGTAGCTCTCTGTAGAAACATGAAGAGCTGTTCTACTTCGGGAGGATATTTAATGTTTAGAGCATTACATGACTTGAAAACGAAGTCCACGGCTTTCAATGGTGACTCTACCTCATACCTGAATTGATGGATTGAAACAAAGCACTGACTGATTTCGTCAAAAGATGGACCAACTATCACTGCGATGGGTTGCGAAGTCAAACCAAATGACTGTAGTTTATTTGTTCGTTCTTCTAATTTTGTTTCCAAATCTGCAATTGTCTAACAGAAATAAAGATATTATCAATATAATATAATAAAAATAAGTAGAGTACAATAGAATAGAATATAATATAAGTAAGAAAGTAGTTTTATTTTAATAATATAATATTTATTTTTTATCATTAAAAATATAACGTATATAGAAGATAGAGAGATAAAAGTGAAAGTCAATTTAATTCACCTTTACATGTAGAAGAAATGCTTCTTCACAATCTTCTCTAGAAGGTCTCCAATCTTTTGGTTTTCCTTTTTTTACTGTAATCACAGGAAACAAATGAGGCATTAAAGAGAGAGTTGCAGTTTTGATACCATCTGTTGAAATAAGAATAGATGTATTAAAAATATAAAAAATAAATTAATATAATCACTTTACACTAGTATAATCACATCAATAAATTAGACATAATTAAATATCTTACCTGGTGTAAAGACGTGATTCAAACGACTTTTGGCTTTGGTACTTAATTTGTTACATATAAAATCAGATAGTTTTGGCCAAGCAACATAAAATTTCAAATTGCATTCCGGATATAATATTTCAAAATCTTGTTCCAGCTTAAAAAAAAAAACAAAGTTATTTATATATTATTTATGTATCTGTACAACGCATGCGCGTGTGCGCGTACATTATACATACACATACATACAAACAGAAAATACAATATATATTTATAATAGTAAATAACGATTTGTATTCTTTATATTAAAATAATGTGATATATTCACTAACAGATAGCCTAATGGATCAGAGAAAGCTGGAAACTGATCCATATATTCATGACAAGATTGATTACTTGATGCAAAATTTTTAAGTCGTTTTTTAGAAGTCAAAGACCAGTAGTCACTAACTTTGGGCCATGGATTAGAATTATTTTTCAACCATAATAAATATTCTTCATATCCGTCAATGTCATCGTCATTTAACTCATCTAAAAAAAAATAGACAAATGCAATGTTAAATAAAAATGATATTTTTTACTTGAAAACATTTTCTTATCAGATAATATAAATATTATTAAATTAATCTCTGACAACACTAAAACTTACTTAAACGAAGTTTACTATTATTTTCAGTAGTCGAAGCCTTCACATTGATCAAGCCTGCCTTGATAAGTTTCCTTCGCGTTGCGTAGTATCTTGTTAAAATTTTTCCTTTACCTTGTGACTCACCTCTCTCATTTTTTATATACCACACACTCTGCAAAATAAAATTAACAAAATAATTAGAAACAAAAGATTAGCAAGTATACTATAACTTAATTATATTGTAATATTATTTTTTTACTATATTATACATAAACTGAATTAACCTTTTCTTCAGTAGAAAACAATTTTTTTATATGTTTGCTCAAGAAGGATACTCTGTTGTTATTAAGAGTGTAGTTTATATCAG
>NW_020220409.1:0-95 GCF_003070985.1 Temnothorax curvispinosus | reverse complement strand
ACAATTTTTTTATATGTTCGCTCAAGAAGGATACTCTGTTGTTATTAGGAGTGTAGTTTATATCAGGTGACAGCTCATTACTGACAATTATTTTT
>NW_020220408.1:0-3444 GCF_003070985.1 Temnothorax curvispinosus | reverse complement strand
CGAATACAAAATAATGAAGATATTTTTAATAATTTGATAATTGCTTCAGATCCAATAATATCTAATTTGCGAAAAATTATGGGACATAAAAAGAGAGAATTAACTGAAGATGCAAAATGTTTATTATACTTCAGCGATAATGATGTAGATGATGATTAAGTTCAAGAAATAGATGTGAGAAGCAAGAAAAACAGTTCCTTTTCTATTATAAAACTCACAACTAAAACATCAGGGTACGGAGCAGTAAGGAAATATGCGATAATAATTATTTATATTAATTTAATAAAAACACTAAAAAAGTATAAAATAAAAAAAAATTTTAAATAGAACCAACTTCAAAAAAAAACTAAAAAGTATTTAAAAAATAAAAAAAATTATCTATGCACTTTATGAAAAATTGTTAATTAAATAATTTTGATTTTATACACTAAATGTATAATAATCGTACATTATTTATGTCAAGTTTCAAGTCATTTCATTGAAAAATGTAGAAGTTATAAGCAAATGACCGAAAAATGAGGCGTTCGCCCCACTGTGCGCCGCCGAGATCCCCTCGCCCCGCACCCCGCGCGAGCACCACGCCTTGATCCAGAACCGGCAAAGCCTTACTACTAGCGATAGATGCATTAAAGATTATTGTTATACAATCCAAAAAAAGAAGGAAAAAGAACACATAGGAGATTTCGAGTTTTACAAAGTGTCTGTACTATGGCATAAATCCTGCATGCTAACTTGCCTTATATCGTAAACAGAAGAAATATACAAGATATTAAGTTAAATAAAACATACAAGAGCTATACACTTGTATTTTGCTGTATTCCATCATTTACTATCCCTCCACACTTATGTGTATCATAAAATAACCATTAAACCTTTTACATTTCTTACAGTAATCATTTTACACAAGATCGCGCTTCTTACTACGATAAGAAATCGATTCAACTCACGACAGTTTCGTTAATATTAAGAGTAATGAACTGAAATTACAACACAATACTAATATGGCACGTAACAGAATAGTTGCGAGCAAGTACGTTCATTCCTTCTATTTTTCTGCGGCGTAAAACCCTGCGCGGCGTAAACACCGAAGTTACCCTAAATATCCTTCTTTCCTTCTTTCCCTATCATTTATCTTCCTTTTTTTACCCAATGCTTCAAATCTCGTATCTAAAAAACAATCTTGATACATCCCCAAAAGGAAAAAAATAAAAAAGAATTAAAATTCTTTTATTTATTCTTTTAAACACTTTTTCTTCCTTCCTTCCTTCTTTCTTTCCTTATTATTTCTCTTCCTCTTTTTACCCAATGCTTTAAATCTCGTTACGTTCTCATTACGTAGATCCATGTATAAGAAATAACCCTGTACATACAGTCATCGTAATACATTTGTACAAAGAGTAAAAACGAAAACCACTTACTGAAAATAAAAAATAACAAAGTATCAATTCTAAAAAATTAAGAATAAAGATTACAATAAAAATGATTTATAAAACTTATCTGAGAAACAATCTTGATACATCCAAAAGGAAAAAAGAAGTCTCTGTTAATGTAAAAGTAATTTTGACTAAAATACCTAAATAAAACGTTAAAATACTTAAATTAAACGTTTGAAACTATAACATTTTTCATTTTCTTTAGCTGTTACTAATAAAAATCTCTTCTGAATATGTTAACCCTTTTCTACATAACTGTCAAATGTCAAAATACCACCGTTCACGACAGCCACGAATTGAAGTAACTGGTATCAAAATCAAGATCGAGTTTCAAGACAACCAATCAGCATCGCGGAAAAGAGGCAGCAATTAGAAAGGGATAATAAATAGTTGATAATAAACCGTACGTGATGAACTGAAGTGTGACATAAGCGCACAGATTGCAGCGTTGCCAAATAATTCCTTGATAGTTGCCATTAAAAATATTCATTTATAAACCACATTTCAAGTCAACTTTTAACATAAATATTTTGTTTAAATATTTGGTGACTCTGTATTTTTATCGGCACTATTGAAAGTTTAGTTTAGCGAACTATTGAAAGTTAGAGTTTAGCGAATATGTAGCGCAGTTAATATTTAATATCTTAAGATATTTGATAAACAAATTATTACATTAAAATGTAGAAAATAGACTTTTTCGATAACGTCACATATAAATATCAAATTTTCAAAGTCATAATTCTTCTTTATATGTTCGGTAATGTGGTTTAATTTTTTTCTGGCGTAAAGATATGCATTTTAACTTTCTTGCCAAAAAATCAGTTAACTCTTAAGACTTTGGTGTCATGAAAGGAATACCTTAATGCCAATAGTTTTCCACATCACCGTTGAGGTACTATTGTTGATGCGTTTTTTTTTTAGTGGTTTCCCCAGTAGGCCTATTCCACTGTCAAATAAAAAATGTCCTAACCTTGTGTGGGCGCAAAGTGTCCTTTGTCATTCAAACTTATATCGTCAATTACATTTATATCATCGGTGACGATTCCGTCACTCACCACGTTATCGACATCTACATTGATTAATCAATTTATTAATTACAATTTATTTCAATAAATGTAGTAATTTTTACCTTTAGATGTAGTGGGATCTTCGACAGATACAAAATTCTTCTTCTTTTTCTTCTTAATAATTGTTGGGACGGCGTCAGCTTTGGCAACTGAACGCCCAACTCGTTGAATTATGTTATCTTGTTCGAAATGATCCGAACATAATTTTGTACAGGTTTTTAAAACCGTTTCGTCAATCCCACAGAAATCCATCCATTTTGTTCGATATTCCTCGTTTTTTGGAAATCTGTTAAAAATAAATAAATTTAAATTTACAATTTAAACAAATACAAAAATACGAACTAAATTTTATTACATAATTTATTAGTTGCTTTCCATTTACACTCAAGTGATCTGAGTCACTCACTTATGTGAGTATTTCATACTCAGGTAAGCTAAGTCATTTTGTACTTGCTAGCATGCAAAAAGAACGTGCATTCAACTGAGTTATGATGTCACAAGTGAGAATTATCTGAGTTTTGATGTAAATTGAAAGCAACTATTATGTTCACAAAATATTACATATATTTACTTACGTAAAATAAGACACCGATTTTTTTTTGTTGCGGGGTGAATTACCGCAAAATACGCAGTACGAGGAGGGCATTTTAAATGGTTCGCTCGATGATATAAAAGTCAACCACACTGTAAAAAATTTTGTAATGTAATTTTACACTGAGAGAAATAATTATATTTTTCAAAAAAAATTTTGTTGATTTAATAAAACCGGAAGATTGTATGTTGCCAAGCAGATGATTTGATGATTGGCTTAACAAAATATTTGTACAAAATATTTTGTTCTTTTGTTCTTTTTGACTATTTTGTTTGTTGACTATATTGATTTGTTCTTTTTAACTAATAGCCCAGTCAAATTAGATTATTTTTGGGCGTTTGAATGAAAAAAT
>NW_020220407.1:1476-3744 GCF_003070985.1 Temnothorax curvispinosus | reverse complement strand
AGAGAAAATAAGGTATGTTTTCTAATACATAAAATTGTATATATAAATACAATATCAACTCTTCTCTGCTTTAACATAAAGATTGTTCAATATATTAACCATTCATTGCTTTAAATGACTTTCTTTCGTTCATACATGCATGTATGATAAACTTTCTAAAGATTACTCAGATATTTGTGTATTTATAAGCATCTTCTTGAAGTGTTTATAAATATTTAAAAAATTAGAGTGTTATTGCAAAGACAAAATCAAGTCAAAAAGTTCTCTATACCACTTTTTTCTCTGGCAAACAATTATCAAGATATCACCAATTAAATATTAAAAAGCTTATATATAATTATATCTTATAATGTATCATATCATATATGTTATAATATAATGTCGTATATTATTATATAAGGCTTTATATTTAAGTCTAAGTTTGTGTCTTTTAATACTCAAAATAACTGCAATATTTTTCTTGCTAAATCGCAAAGAAAAAGAGAAAAATAAAAGAAAAAAGGGAATTGTTATAAGTGAGGGAAGGAGAGAGAAAAAGAGAAATGTGTAGTTTTTCGTTACCGATTTTCTGGAAAGCGATTTTTTTAATTTTTCTAATTCTTACGAGTAAAAAAATTAAAGAAATCGGTTTCCAGAAAATAGATAACGAAAAACTACACACTTTATAGCACTCCCCGGAAAATTCTAATAACTAAAAACAGCCAAACATACACCACCCGTAAGAATTTTATATAATAGTATAAAATATTATATGGCTAAATCTCTTTAAGTATAATTTTATATAATCATATATGGTTTTATATACTAGTATATTATCATGTGTCATCATGTAAAAGTATATTTATAAGGTTAAAGATAATCATATATGAATATATACTCTATAATAGATCTATCCATATAAATTTGTATAACTGTTATAAATATTTTTCTAGTATATTATTTTACTTAACAATATCAAATTAATATGAAATATATTATTTCTAGTTTCAGTTTACACAATTGCGTTTTAAATATTTTCGTAAACAGTGAACAGTAATAATTCATGAAAAAAACTGTTTTATATAATATATATTATAGTTCTTATAAACAAATATATTAATCGTATTATTTTGCAAACATACCTTATAATTTAAACTGAAAATAATATAATCATATATGAAATCTCTTACGGAAAAAACACCCAATTTTCGGTGTGTTGCGAGCGCGCAACGATTAGGTAATTCGATAGGTAGCGACAGAAGTCGAATATGACTTCCGCCGAAACTCCTGACGATTGCATCGGACGAGCGATCATCCGATGCAAGTCGACACCGGAACCCGGAGCGCGGACTCCGGAGCGACCGAAATCGCTGACGCGAAGGCCATCGCGAGGCGTCGGCAACGAGAATTCCGCGCTAACTCGGAAGTTCCGAGTTAGCAACAAGACTCGGTCGCAAGGCTATAAAAGACCGCCGAATTGGCATGCCAGGCAGTCGGTCGAAGAACAGCTAGCTGCCGCGTCGAAACACCTACGATTTCCTGAAAACCATCCGCAAGACGGGAACTCAACAAGAAGAGACAACTCGTGTAGAACAAGCCCATTTATTTAATAAAGACATAAATTGGAAATCGGACGTGTTGATCCACTCCTTTCTCGCTCGCGAGCGGAACTCGATCCCCTTAGCCGATACCCGGCTAACAATTTGGTGGCAGCGGTGGGATAGTTTCAGCCATCTTGCGAGGAAGGACCAGCCCACATCGCCATCTCACGTCTGAAACAAACCAAGTTCAATTAATAAGGGAGGCAACGCATCCCGGAAGGGAAAAAGTCAGATAAGACGCGAGCTAAGAGACGGTAGCAGCCGCGAGTGCAGAAGTGACACCTGAGACGGCCACGACCTACCGCACGGCATCACCGGCCCGAGCGACGACGCAGGGACACAGCGAAGCAGCATAGCAGCGCAACAGGGACGCAGCGACGACAGGGACGCAGCCAAGCAGCGAAGCGGCCCGACGACCAGGCGATGCAGACAGGCAGCAACATGCGATTCGCGGCGATATTGTAAGTGCGAAAATTATTATATCCGCGAGCGCTAAGTAGATGTCGGACGACCCGAACCAACAGACGCCCGTCCGACAAACGTCGTTCGTCCATAGCGAGTCCGCGCACCGCGCTTCGCGTAATCTAGTTAACCCGGTGAGTGCGACGCGATCCGAAAGCGAAGGGTTAAACCGGCCCGCCGAAAGCGAAGGGGTAAACCGGCCCGCTGAAAGCGAAGGGTTAGACCG
>NW_020220407.1:352-1376 GCF_003070985.1 Temnothorax curvispinosus | reverse complement strand
CGAGCGGAACTCGATCCCCTTAGCCGATACCCGGCTAACAGGTGTAAAAATACCATCAAAAAGACAATTAAAGGTTTGGTGTAAATTCGGTTCGTCAATTGACGGTCAACACCGAAATGAGGGTTAACCACGAAAAGAATCCTCAAATAGGGTACCCTCAAATGAATGTAGCCCCCAAATAAGGTACTCTCTAATGAGGAAATTTACCCGACATAAAAAAAATTATATTTATTTTGAAAACTACTTTTTAACTAAATTTGTTTCTTAAGAGATGCAACTTATGATTATAAATATTTTCTCGTACTTGAAAAACACATTCCTTGATAAAATTCGAACTTCGAGACCTCGGGACCTCTGGATCGTGAGCCAACCGTCTTACGTGGTAGACTACTTCTTAATTTGATGTAAGTGTTATATATAGTCTACATGTGTCATAACCAGCGCAAATATATAATTTTTCAAAAATTCTTAAAAAACAAATTCAGTTTAAAAAGAGTAATAAAATTTCGAATCGGATATACGAATATAATTTTTTTTTAATGTCGGATGAATGTCAGAAACTAGTGCCGGCTCATTACAAAATAGGCCTATTAGGCCAACGTCGCGCCGCGCGATCGAATATTGACAGTCTTGATGTGTGTATTAACTGTACGAAATTTTACACACTTATATGTATATGTAGAAACTTTTATTCCATAAAGCACATGTACATTATTTCGATTAGGACCTGATTATATTACCCTACCAATATTTCATTAAAGTAAGAATACATGTCCTGATCGGGGCCTGCTTATGTATCCTCAAATTTGGGGATACAAAATTCAAGTGTCGATACCATGAGCATATAAGACCGCTTCTTATATGAATATATAAAACATTATAAGAATTTTTTTTCCCGGGTATTTATATGCGATCATATATGAAAATTTTTGGTCGAAAATCTGGAAATAAGATCCAACTATGAATATTGGTTTAAAGTTGGCTTATGGTATCGTATATGTAAATAAATGTTTTTTGGTTTAAG
>NW_020220407.1:0-252 GCF_003070985.1 Temnothorax curvispinosus | reverse complement strand
AAAAATTATTTTAAAACAGAAATTTGATAAGTAAATTAAAAACTGGTAAAAAATATAAATATAAATAATAAAATATACAAAAAAATATGAAACGAAAACGTGATTGTTCTTTGAACGATGGAAGAAGCATAACGGAGAATGACATTAATGATATTAAGAAAGATAAATTTGCAAATAATATTGCAAATGAGAGAAAACAAGAGACACATCGAGAAAGAGAGAGAAGAAAAAAAGTTGAACGAATGAAAAGAC
>NW_020220406.1:0-1207 GCF_003070985.1 Temnothorax curvispinosus | reverse complement strand
CTTGCTCATATCGGTGGGCTTTGATATACTGCTCTTAAGATGGCGAATCAATTGTTGTATAAACCGCACGATCATGCACACCAACCGACTCTCACTTCTAGTCCTCGACTACTGAGCGTACCTTCAAATTCATTCTACTACCTCTCACTATTGTCACATCGTTTGTTTATCATATCTAATTTCATCTCAGTAGCCGTACGGATGCGCCTTCTGAGAAATCTGCGATGTGCAGTTTTGCACGTGTGCAATGAAGTCACCGCGAAACACGTATGTTCTCGAAAACGATATCGCGCCATTGACTTTCGGCAATTTGATCTGTAAAACAGCTATTGAACAGCTATCAAACAACTAAAACAGTTACTGTATAACAGCGATCTGTATAACTGTGATCTGTATAACTGCTATTGAACCGCTATCAAACTTCTTTTAAACAACTAAAAACAGCTCTTGAACAGCTAAAACATCTATATTATACAAAATATGTGGAAAAAGGAAATAAAACGTTTATATATACATATATAGTTTATTTCAAAAAAATCATAATTTTTTCTGTCGCGACCACCAGTTAAATATTTTTAATACATTTTGTAATGCGCAATTCTTAACATGTTTTCCGCATCTTACAGTATTAGTAACATCTAGATTATTTAAAGATTCAATATCTTCGTAATCTGCATCCAAAGTCTCAATTTTTAGATGTTTTCTCGCTTTATTCTCAAGCAGATCCACCAGCCATTCTCGTTTCTGACATCCCTTGACGTACACAAGAGTCGATGTCTCGTCGCCCTCTCCAAGTACGGCCGATGTAATTAGATGTTTCGCCATGCTGTAGGACACGTTTCCGTCCTCCCATCGTAGTCCATGGTGATTCGCAATCAACCAGGAAGCGCATGATCTGTCGGATTTCGTGAGGAGACTCCATGGCATGGGACATGTAAAAATGTAATGCGCCAAAACGGTCCCGTTTCTCAGAACCGCCACCTCTCTCACGACAAATTTCATCCCGACGGTGAATCCTTGCAGATCGACAAACGTCGGTACGATCATGACGAAACGACGGAGCAATCTGTATCTTATCGCGGTACATCAGTGTATCTTATATTGTAATATCTGCTTATATTGCAATATCTGCTGATATTGCAATTTACATGAGTTTGCGCACTACATTAGACAGCGGGCAGTATTCGATTACGCGATCATGCAAGAT
>NW_020220405.1:0-1923 GCF_003070985.1 Temnothorax curvispinosus | reverse complement strand
GGCTATCGCTGTGTCGAGAATATGTAAAACTGTTAAATCTAACGCAAATAGCGCTATTCTTAATAAAACGGACCGGGATGAGTCCCACTGGTCCTCGTTACTTGGCATTATGCCTTTATTGTCACATTAATAATAAAAACACAAAATGAACATAAAATATTGAATCACGGGCTCGCTTGGCCCTCGCTCGTGCTTCGTGCACTCGCAGTCGCAAAACATGCTTTAAAAGGTTTAAGGGTCCTCGGGAATCACTCTGAGATCTAATTCGAGGCTAAGTAATAAAATGTATAGGGTATACAAAGTAAAAATCATACTGACGGTTTGTACGTCTGGAAAGTTAATAACTATTGGTAGGAATATGATAAGGGTAACCACTAGGTATTCTTTGAGCTTCATCTTTGCTACTTTGAATCTTTCTTATGCCTGGTAATACGGAATGGCTTTATCAACGTTGGAATACGCTAGCAGTAATATGCAAACTATTGAAATAGCAAACAAAGAAAATATAAATGCAAGAACTGTGATTCTATACTTTTCTGAGTCCATAATGGAACGTTGGCCTGTGGTTGGCTCTTTTGCAAAACTTACTTTCATACTTCTGATAATATTGAATCTATTTGACTCTAATGTTGAAACTAATTGAATTTAATATATTGAGTTAGATAAGGAATGAATTAGGATATCAGGTAGATTATAATATATTTCGACATGCACAATTTTATGAAATAACGTATTAGTATAAAATCAAAATAAAATAAAATGAAATAAAGTAACCTAAGGTAACGACTCTCGTCGCGGTATCGCTCTTTGGCGTCTGAATTGCACATGCGTGTTTCTCTCTAAAGTTGTCGTATAAAACAAACAAAAATATATATATCTTAATAAAGGTTACATAGAAAATTAATAATAAACGCGCACGGAACTATCTTATTGGTCCGTCGCCTGTTTCTGGCTCATCTGGCCAAAGTTTATGTTGTCGTCCCCGGTGCTCCTCGGTTGGCCGGTTACTACAGGGATTGCCTCGCCGATGCCAGCGGGCTGTATGTGCGCCTCGCCGTGTCCAGCGGGCTGTATGGTCGGATGACCGCGTCGTTGTGCCTCGCCGTATCCAGCGGGCTGTATGGTCGGATGACCGTGTCGTAATGCCTCGCCGTGTCCAGCGGGCTGAGTGTCGCTTGGCTGCCCTTGCTCGAGGCGAATGGCCTCGGAGATGATCTCCTCTATGGGCGAGAGGATCTGCGTGCTCGCTACGCTTTAGAAGCTGCAGTCCTCTGCCCCTTCGACGTTTTCTATGTCGGGATTGGTCGGTTCCCCAGGCTTGTTGTACGGCTCCGCCATGCCCTGCGCTGAGTCGGTCGTCTGGGCTGCCTCGGTTGGCTGATGTGCTTCGCCGCTGTGCTCGGAAGTCAACGCTGAAATGGGTGGTACAGCCATCGATTTCAAGGTTAGGTTAGGTTGTGACCGGACGTCACTCTCCGGGTACGTGGATCACACGAAAATGTGAGATTTCAGCCAGATTTGCCTATCAAACGGTCGCCACTCGGTTTGACCCATATGTACCGAAAAGGTGAGTAACGAAATCATAACACGATATTGCAACGATATCACATTAATTCTCTCTTATTTTCAGGTCCTCGACGCAGGATGTCTCGACGCCCCGACGCTGCCTCCCCACTGCTGGATCATCGATGGACAACGTGGGACCACCCTCGGAGTACCAGGTAAGTAGATAACGGATACGTTTAATTAATCGGTCAATTTCTGTTTCAGGTATTTCACCCGAGTAAATCCTCTCGCCCCGGATGGATCTCAACGGTCGCTGACTGCCCCAGATCCTCGCAGAATCGCATACTGGAACGCCGCTGGACTTCGCTGGATCGATGCCGTAGTACGAGGTAAGTAGCAGGTAAGTAATTCGAAATT
>NW_020220404.1:0-5113 GCF_003070985.1 Temnothorax curvispinosus | reverse complement strand
GTGATGTTATGCCGAAACTCTTCTCGATTAAATAAAGTCCGCAATTCATCTAATTCGCGATTGGCTCCCACGAAATTAGTTCCATTATCCGAATATATGTTAGCTGGTCTTCCTCGTCGACCAATGAAACGTTTTAATGCACTTAAAAATCCTTCTGTGGTTAAATCCGATACAACCTCGATATGAACCGCTTTCGTGACGAAACAAACAAATACTGCAATCCAAGCCTTAGATTTTCTTGCGTTTCTTCGCTTTCCCTCTCGAAGAAATATGGGACCGCAATAATCGACACCTGTATTGTGAAATGGCCGAGCGGGAGTCACACGAGTGGCCGGAAGGTCGCCCATAATTTGTCTAGATATACGGGGCCTAGCTTTGACACAGATGATACACTTATGCACAACTTCGCGAACAATCCCTCTAGCACTCAGAGGCCAATAACGTTCTCTTATAGCTGCCAAAGTGGCCTGAGGTCCTGCATGTAGTAATCTTTTATGCTCTTGCTCAATAATGAGACGAGTGAGCCGATGACGTGCTGGTAATATCAGCTGATGCTTGATTTCATAGGAGATATTAGCATTTTTCAGACGTCCACCAACTCTTAATAATCCTTCGTGATCTAAAAAGGGGTTCAAAGCAAGCAAACGACTATCTCTCCTAATTGGTCTTTGATTTTCGATAGCTTCAATTTCCATGTGAAATATTAATCGCTGTATTCTTCTAATGATAAGCCTTTGAGATACTTCCAATTCTTGAGCGGAAATGGAATCGAACCTACGATCATTCGGTTTGGATCTTGCGTTATGCACGAAACGAAGACACCTCGCAATCGTTTTAATCAATCGAACATATGACGAAAATCTATCGATGATGTCGAATTCTTCATGTGAAGTAGAAGTGACTACGATTGTCTTTCGCTGCTCAGGTAGCTCTTCCGCATTGACTGAAGATCGTACGACTTTAGGCCATGAGGATTCGTCGTCGCGCAACCACGATGGACCATTCCACCATAGATCTGCTTCCTTGAGAACAGAAGGAGTGGCTCCACGCGATAGAATATCTGCAGGGTTACATTCGGTACCTACGTGAGACCAGCTTTGAACCGATGTGAGCTCTTGTATGTCACCCACTCTATTGGCAACGAAAGTGTTGAATCTTCGACTTGAGGAGTTGATCCAATCCAAAACTATTTGAGAATCTGTCCAAAGGTATACTGCGTCAATCTTCAATTCCAAAATAGGAACGACTTTGTCGGTTAGTTGCGCCAACAGTTGCGCAGCGCTTAGCTCTAATCGAGGCAAAGACACGGCTTTCAGGGGTGCTACTCGTGACTTCGCGCATAATAGCTTCGTAGTATGCACTCTTCTTTGATTTGTAGTGCGTAAGTATATGCATGCTCCATATGCATTTTGACTCGCGTCGCAAAACCCGTGCAGCTCAATGCGTGTGCTTGATTTAACTTCGACTGCTCTGCGGGAAATGCGAATATCATTCAACTGGCTAAGTTGCGATTTGTAGTTACTCCATTGCGTGTGCAACTCTGCGGGCAAAGATTCATCCCAGCCGAGCTGCAATGTCCATAATCGTTGAATCAACATTTTTGCAAGTATTATGACCGGTCCAAGAAGACCTAAGGGATCAAATATCTGTGCGACACATGACAAAATTGTTCTCTTTGTCACGCGCTGATTAGTGTCCGCTTTGATTTGTATTCGATACAGCAATACATCATCCTTTGGATTCCATTGAATGCCCAATGTTTTGCACATACCTTCTTTGTCCAATGTTCGTGTTGAATTCATCATGGAAGAGTCAGGAAGATTAACAAGCAGATCAGGACTGTTGGAAGCCCATTTGCGTAATACGAAACCACCTTTTTCAAGAAGCTTTGTAGTCTCATCACGAACTTGCAGTGCTGCTTCCTTCGTGTTTGCCCCAGTAATGAGATCGTCGACGTCAAAGTCCCGCAACACGATTTTCGATCCAATCGGGAAGTTCTTTGCTTCAATCTCTGCCAGTGTTCTGATTGACTTAATGGCAAGAAAGGCTGCTGCGCCAGTGCCATACGTGACTGTTAATAATTCTAGCACTCTTATCGGACCATCCGGAGTGTCGCGCCACAGGATACGTTGCAAAGATACCTGTGATTCGTCGACCAACACCTGGCGGTACATCTTTGTTATATCTGCAACTAAAACAAATTCAAACGTACGAAATCTTGAAATAATAGAAAAGAGATCCTGCTGCAGTGAGGGCCCGACCATCAGGCAGTCATTAAGTGAAACGCCCGTTGTCGTTTTGCACGAGGCGTTGAATACAACCCTTAGTTTGGTCGTATCACTCTCTTCTTTGATCACGCAATGGTGAGGCAAATAGCAGTGCGGGAAGGTTTCTATATCTTGACCGTGCACCTCTCTCAAATGCCCCAACGCTTCGTATTCATGGATGAAGTCCGTGTAATCCTTTTTGAGCGACGGATTACGATTTAGACGGCGTTCGAGATTTATAAATTGTCGTGTAGCAATGTCCTTTGATTGACCGAGCCGCGCTAATTCTTCGTGCTTGATCGGGAGCTTGACTATAAATCTGCCCGTCGAATTTCTCTTGACCGTTGACTTAAAATGCTCTACGCACTTACGATCCTCTGCTGACATCTTGATCTTCCGCGCGCCATGCTCGATTTCCCAAAATTTCGCTATAGCATTATCAAGTGCTTCGTTGGTGATAAGATTGCAGATCGTTGCTTCGGACTGCGTCTTTCTTGTGCTGATTTCACCTCCTGCGATCCAGCCGAATTGTGTTTTCTGCCAACGTGGCTGATCTGGTGTGGTCCTTATCTGACCTACACAGAGGAGATCCCAAAAAAGTCTTGCTCCTATGAGTATGTCTATCTTTGATGTCTCCATAAAATTGGGATCCGCTAACTTGATTCCTGGTGGAACGCGAATGTCCAATCTTCTCATTGGTGTATTTGGAATGTCCTGTACAATCTTACGCAGCACAAGGCATCTGAGTTCTACCTTGAAGCCGTTGAAACGAGACTGCACCATTATGTTAACGTAGCTATGCGTTTCAGTGCTCGATTCTCCCACTCCGCTTATTGGCACAGAGGTAGGATGTCGCTTGAGCCCGAGCCTTTCGACTAGTTCTGATGTCACGAAGTTCGCTTGCGAGCCAGCATCGAGAATAGCTCGACACGGTAGAATACTTCCTTTATTATCCTGAACGTGAATGATTGCTGTGGACAGTAAGACATGCTGCCCTGACAACCGTGTGACGTGATTTACGCTCGTTAATGATGCTGATTGCACAGAGGCAACCACATCCGTGGACTTCGTTTCAGTTTCCTTCGCTTGCGGGGTTGATTCCATGTGTAATAAAGTATTGTGCCTCTTACTACACTTCTTACATGAGCCGGCGTTGCAATTCTTCGCTCGATGATCTGTGGATTTGAGACAATTTAAGCACAGCTTGAGGGCTTTGACTTCTTGAAAACGCTTGTCGACTGAGAACCCGAGAAATTTGCCACAAAGAAAGATAGGATGATCGCCCTTGCAAAGGACACATCCTGAATTGCCAGTTGCTACGTTTGCTACAGTAGACTTCTTTGTATTTGTCTTACCAACGCTATTAGACGATGTGGAGCTTTGAGGATTCCTATCAACCGCTTCTAGTGTACGACACCTGTGAGCCAAAAAATCCGTTAATTGTTTGAGAGTCGGAATATTTGAATCTTTGAGGCTAGTCTCCCATTCTTTGTTTGTGGCCGGCGGCAATTTAGTTGTAATTACGTAAATAATAAGATCGTCCCATTGGTCGACAGGACGTTTTAATACTTTTAACGCTCGCAAATGCTTTAATACATTATCCAAAAGATGCCTCAATTCAGCATGATTTTCCTTATGCAACACTGACTGTCCGAATATCGCTTTAATGTGCTTCTGCATTATAGCCCGCTGGTCATCATATCGCTCTTTTAACATCGCCCATGCTTCTTCGTAATTTTCGGCCGCTATATCTAATGAACTAATAACGTCTGCCGCTTCGTCTTTGAGAGATGATCGCAGATAATGCATCTTTTGTACGGTCGGTAATGTAGTGTTCGTATGTATCATCGAATGAAACACATCATGAAATGGATACCAATCCTCGTACGAACCCGAAAACGTAGGAAGGTCAATTCGCGGTAACTTCATATTGGCGTGGACTTGCGGAGGGTTATCGCGATTACCCGGCACTCGAAACATGTCGAACGGATTGGGGCCGGCAGCGCCCGTTTCTGGTGTACGCTCGATTATAAGCTCCTCGAACCTCGCGTCGACCTCGAAATATTTCTCCTCGAACGATTGACGCTCTGCGTTATTCACGATTTCCTGCTCGTTCGCGTTTTCAAACATCTCGATGTCGGACTGCGCGTCTTCGAATGATTGCCAACACTCGCGAAACTTTGCTTGTCTCTGTCGCAATTCGATTACCGACACGGGTTTGTCGCCTATTTCGTCCACGAACGTCTTCCCGCGCGTACACGCGGCCTTTGCTTGCGACCGTTTCGTCTTTGCGGCACGTTGTGCGAATTCTTGTTCCGCCATCTTTGAAGAACTCGATATGAAGGAAATGGACTGGTAAATGGATGGGATGGGCAACGGAGACTCACCTGGTGGCTATGTATCTTAGCCGTTGTCCTTATGCTTTGCAATGTGTAATGCTTGATGCGCCTTTGCCTTGTACGCAAATTACTTTCCTTGAACAGACTCGTCACCATCAATGGCGAATGAGGCGTGTATTCTCGATCTTCGCTTCCGTTCACGCCCTTGTGAACTTTGAATGCCTTTGCACGAGACCGGACTGAATATCCGTGCTCGAAGGACCATATGTTACGCAGCTCTCGTTGAGCCGGGTGCACGGCACGTATTTTCTCGTCGTTGGATACAGCTTCGCTAAAGAATGACTTTGCTTCGTGTTTTACAAATTTTTTATTGCTCGTACAAATAAACTTTGGCTCTACGATATGATCTTTACAAACTTAGATAATGTACTCTCGACAGACCGAGACAGTCCACTGAGACAGACTGACGACGACTGACTGAATGTACTGACGACGCCGCATGGCAAC
>NW_020220403.1:0-3110 GCF_003070985.1 Temnothorax curvispinosus | reverse complement strand
TTGTGTTCTCCGTCTGCAAAAGCGCGACTAGAGGTTTGTGGTCCGTGAGTAGAATGAACCTCCGTCCCCACAGGAACTTGTGAAAGCGTTCGACTGCAGTGACAAGAGCTAGGGCCTCCTTTTCTATTTGAGAATAGCCTCGCTGTGTGTCCGAGAGACTCTGGGACATGTGGTACACAGCTCGTTCGTGTCCGCACGAATCTCGTTGTAGTAAGACACCTCCTATTCCCGTAGAGCAGGCGTCAGCCGCAACGACGAGGGTTTTTGATGGGTCAAAATGCTCTAAAAGAAGTGGGCTAAGCATAATCTTTTTGATTTGCTCTATTGTTTGATTGTGTTGTTGATTCCAGATCCAGGGTCGATTCTTCCGGGTGAGATCTTCCAATGGATGCTTGATTTGGTGTAGGTGGGGAATGAATTTCCCATAGTGGTTCACCATACCGAGTAAGCTTTTAGCTTCTGCGACGTTTGTAGGTTTGGGCATATTTGCTATTGCACGGGTGGCTTCTGGGTCGGCCGATATGCCTTGAGCGTTTATGATTAGCCCGAGAAATTTGATTTCTTCTAGCGCGAAGTTGCATTTGTCGAGTCTAAGTTTCCAGCCTCTATCTTCGAGACGTTGGAGGGTTTTCCGAAGACGTAAGTCGTGTTCCCGCCGATTGGAACCTCTGACGATGACGTCGTTAAGGTATGCGTCCACTCCATCCAATCCTGCTAGTGTGCTGTCCATGGCTTCCTGGAATTCAGCGGGAGCTCTTCAACCCGAAGGGTACTCGAGTGTATTTAAAAAGACCAAACGGAGTGATGATTGTTGTGATTTCCCGATGATCCTCGGCGATCTCCAGCTGGAAAAACGCATCACTGAGATCAAGTACGCTGAAGAAGGCATTTCCGTTAAGTTTGGCTGTAGCGCTTTCTACGTTGGGCAGCGGGTGCCGGTTGTCGACCAAAAGACAATTCACACCCGTGGAGTAGTCTGCGCATAAGCGTATTTCACCATTGGGCTTTCTTACAATTGTTGAAAACAGTCTGATGTCGCTCCAATCAACCAGTGTATTGTAGGCGCCTTAATGCACTACCAGCGCCACCATCTAAGTTTCCTATCTATATAAGTTTTTGTTTTGTATCGAGTCTTCTCTCTCTCTTATATAACAAGTCATAAATTTTATTATCAGAAAGATATTCAAGCTGTATTAAGTTGGACAAGCTCTGAGTTATAATAAAAGTTCAATATATAAATATATCTATACAGAGCAGAATTTAGTTCCGGCAGATTATCCAGATATCTTTTTTGAAACTTTTTTCTTTTCGAAATCAATTTCCTTAATAACAATGACGATGGGTGTTGCTCATTTTGAAGATTCCACACGTTCGATTATTCCTAGTTTGATTAGCCGTTGAAGCTCTCTTTCGAGAGGCTCTTTCATGGCATATGGAATTTGTCTGCACTGGGCCTGTACGGGTCGTGCGTTCTCCGTGAGCTGGAACTTGACCTGGTGCATTTTCCTAGTTTGTTGGAAAAAAGGTTAGGAAAACTTTTATACAGTTCGTTTTGATAGGCGTTGAGAGGCGTCGCGGCGGACCGATTGCCTCCGCCCGAATCGGACGGTTCCGAGATAAGACTTATGTTTGTTGAAAACGCGGTCTGTTGAGCGACGATAGGTTGCAAAGCTCCCGAGCTTTGAACGGGAGCTTTGCGGGATAGACCATAAATCGAGTTTGTCAAGGGCGTTTAATCCGAACAGATTTATACCAGCGCGGTCAGCTACGTGAATGTCCAGTTTTGCCTCGCGATCGAAGACTTGAGTCTTCTCCGTAAATTTACCGATCATTTCGAATTCACTTCCGTCCGCGTGTTCAACGATTTCACTCGCGACGAGTTTCGGGGACCCGAGTCGCTCCCATTTGTCTTTGCCGATAACCATGATGTTCGATCCTGAGTCGTACTGCAGATGTACGATTTTACCGAGCACCAATGCCGTAGCGTATTTTCGACGACGCTTACCGACCGCGGTAATTGACTGCGTTACAAGGCTTGCGTTTTTTACGGCAACTTCACTTTTCGCGGCAGTTTCACTTTTCGCGGCGGTATTCGTGTTCTTTGATTCGGACCGGCACACTTTAGCGATGTGGCCCTTCCGAGAGCACTTGTGGCACAACGCGTCGCGGAATGAGCATTTCGATCGTTGATGGGCGCCTCCACAACCGTTGTACTTCACATCTGTTTTCTTATTCGTTGACTGGCGGTTTGACTGAGTCTTGCTTTTCTGTTTGGCATGGACCGCGTTGATAGCTGCCGTAGATGAACTTGCTACCGGGTTTTCGAGCATTTTTAGGCTAGTCGATACGTTCATGTGAGCTTCGAGTTCCGCGACGATGTCCTTGAGTGAAGCGTTTGGATTCTTCTCGACTACACGTAAAGTTATTTTTTTAAGCTCGTCATTTTCGCTTGAGTAGCAGAAAGATTTTAACAGCAAAAGAACTCTGAGATTGTCATCCGTGAGCTTAGCGCGATCAAAGTCTGATGCATGACGGTTAATGCGGCCGATATGTTCTGTGATGGGAACGGACTTTACGTATCGATAGTTTAAGATCTCTATGCGGCGGCGCGTGATCGGCACTTTATCGCGAAAGAGATTTCTCAGTGTCTCGATGACTTCGTTTTGCGGCATTGTCGTCGGGTTTTGAGGCGCGACGTGATTCACTAACCTGTCGAACTCTGTTTGTCCGAGCTTATCTAAAATGAGTCAAGTCTGCATTTCCGGCGGTAGTGACGCTGCCTCTGTGACGACGGTGTATTCGTGGCGTTGCAGTCATTTTGTGAACGGCTTTGTTTCATCGCCAAGCCCGTATGCATATTTTTCCACGCGAGCACTGAGCTGATTGTAGAGATCGGAGTGCGATGTCGTCGGATTCCTCGATGCCGGATTCTGTCTCTCCGTTTCGTTTCGTAGCTGAAACTGGAGAAGAGAGTTAATGGCCGCCGTGAGGGTCTTGAGTTCTTCCGATGTCGACATTGCGTTGCTTTCCTCTCGCTCTTGTTCTGTTTTCTTCCTTTACACAGGTCTGATTAGCCTCCGCAGCGCCAGTTGTTGTGCCTCGTATAAGGA
>NW_020220402.1:0-2485 GCF_003070985.1 Temnothorax curvispinosus | reverse complement strand
TTCTTGCTTTCTCGTCTAGGTTGAATCTGTCCGGATCAAATTTATCTGGATCAGGATAAATCGATGGATCCCGATGCAGCCCAAGTATTGGTATTAGAATCGAAGTCCCCTTTGGCAGATGAATATCGGTTGTTGATGATAGCGTTATATCTTTGGTACAAATGCGATTCAACATTGGAAGAGGTGGATATTTTCTCAGAGTCTCTGGAATATGTAAAAGAAAAATAAGAAAATATATCTAATCCAAAATACAAACAATTTATTTAAACTTACATATTATAATATTTTTGTTATTTATTATAAAATACTTACCATCTATTACTTTTTCAACATACTCCATTTCTTTAATAGTCGTGCTGGTGAGACCATCATTATGTTTTGCCAACACTTCGTCAATTTCCTTGTGAACTTTGTCTTGTATATCTGGATTATGCGCCAATTCGTATAAAGCGAATGTTGCCGTCGCCGCGGAGGTTTCGAAGCCAGCGAGGAAAAAGAGAAAACTTTGGGCAATCGCTTCTTTCATGGTAAACTTATTTATGGTTGCTGCAGGTGAATAAAATAATATAGTTTTTGTAATGATCTGTTTCAAGAGAAATCTTAATTATTTGATTTACAAAACTGCAACGTGAGATAACAGACGTAAAATTTTAAGACATATATATAGGGAAACTACGTATATTAATATAATATGTAATATGTAAAAATGTATATTAACATGTTACGTCGGTCTTCTTGTCATCGTCAACATGGCCTTTCTCCATGAGTTGAATGAGCAGATCCATAAAATCTTTTTTTATCACTTTATGAGCTTGCCTATATTCCACAGTCTTTTGAAATATATTTGTGTAGAAGCTTGTAATGCTTCGGTCTGTGAGGGGGATGGAAAAAAAGTCCATAATTTTCGGAATGGATATAGACAGGATGAATCGTATTATTTTTATCCTTAAAATATTCTTTCCTTGAATTTGATACTCATTGTTCGGCTCCTTAATGCAATTGGATTGTATACCAAATGCCGTTGACATGATTACATCAATCGTATATCTGTTGGTCAAATTGGTAACTAATTTTTAGTAACTTTTATCGAAATGTATGAAACATTAAAGATGTTATAAAATTATATAAGAAATAACTTAAATGAATAAAGAAAGATTGATATATGTATAAAAATTAAGTTAAAAGAATTTCATTACGTGAATATATGTTATTTATCCTCTTTTATCCTATAATATTTACACTTTTTGTCTTTAAAACAATATACCTTGCAAACATATCTTTCATTTCAACGGACTCTCTCATCTTTGCTTTGGTCTCCAAAAACTTTGTAAGTTCTTCCCCACATTCCTTCACAATAGCGAACATCTGGTTTATCTTGTACGGAGTGAAAATGGGTGTCATCTTTTTGCGCATATTTTTCCATCTATTTCCATTCATAAAAAACAAATTGTCGTACAATGGGTTGAGTTTTTCATTGAAATGTAACCCACGATCTTGGAAACTTTCAAAGTCCTTTGTCAATACCGTTCGAATAAGGTCGGGATCAGCGATTACCAAGAATGGTTTAAGAAACATATACAATCCAAATGCTTGATGATCCTTATATTTCATGTAGGCATCGTGCAAAAATATACCTGTTTATAAATTTTCCTTTTACATAATTATGCGATATTTTTTAAGTAAAAATACAAATAAAAGAAAGGTGAAAGTTATAATATAATAACGGATCCAGTTTCAATGACCTTGACCTTGACCTTGACATATTTTGTCATGACCCTGAGTAACTATCAAAAGGTTTTAAGCGTCGCTCGTTGTTTATTAAAAGGTTATTAACAAAAGAATTTTCACAAATTACATATAATTTTCTGCATATACCATGTACGTTTCACGTGATGTATTCTTAACTGCTTTACTCATCTATTTATGTATAGTAAATTGAACACTATTAACCTAACCCAAACCAATTGTTATATGGGTAGGTCAGATTTTTCAAATCTCACTTATTTATAACTCAGTGGTAAGGGAAGTAATTTACTGAATGACCGTGTGTAGACAGTACACAGTACACATGTAAGAGCTACCGTCTCTCTCTCACAAGCAAGAGTGAGTGGGGGTGGACCTCGGTTTACGTGAAAAATTGAAAACCTGAACCGTACAATGATAAACCTGGTTTTGTCCTATATGAAAACTGGGATAAGGTGGGGTGAACTTTGCTTCGATCCACCATATCCTACCTCTGCTTACAGGGCGAAACAGGTCATTGGGGCTGAGTCCATTATTGTGCACTTTTACCAAAAAATAGTCTATTACAATACCATTATCTATGTTAATATGTATTATGAAAGATAATAGGGGTACTCGCCTATTTGCATTTTGCCGGTTATGACGGGTGTCATATTTCCTATCGGTATGACAGGTATAGGACAAAAAACACTCCTATTGCGCCAGAAGTTAAATTTTACATGTTTGCAATATATGTAGAAAA
>NW_020220401.1:0-2438 GCF_003070985.1 Temnothorax curvispinosus | reverse complement strand
GGATTTTTGTCACCAGACTTCTCATTGTGAATAACAATGTCGTTGTCGTTTTCTAAAAAAAAACCCCCCGATAATCGTTATCGTTTAAATAAAATTGACATATATTTGCTTATCACGCAAAATTGCAACTCGCGAACTTACGACATCTCGAAGATACACTGCAACTAGTCTGCGGCGATTGATCGGCATAATAAACCGGAACGCAATTATTAACAATGTCGCTTGCATGACGGAAATCGGGACTGCAATATGGATGTTTAGGCTTCATGCAGAAAGGTTCGACGTTTTCCCCTAAAATCGTATAATTTTTTATGGATGTAAGCATAAATTATATAGTTTTAAATTAAAAATTTATATCACAGAATTGTTACTGTTCACACATTACTGAAATATAGATAAATACGAATTTAGTCTTAATTATTGTTGTGACAAATACTATATATATGTATATATATATAGGAATGTATATTTATGATATACAACAAGTGTTGAATTATTTAATTTACTGGCTTATTTGTCGACCAGCAAAAGCCAGTGAATAATTATTCATCAATATATTGCATCAATGTAAGTTTCCATAATACATCTGTTTCATTGAAAACTGACAATTCGTTTATATTTGTCATAAGAATTTCGTACACCGCATATAAAAAAATAAATGTTGACAATAACATTGAAATCACTCATTAACATGTACCTATTTTATATACATGTTGTACCAAAGTATCTAGCACTGAAAAATTACATAAAAGTACCTAGGATTATCTTTACCTTCATAGCCCGGCTGGCATACACAGTTTAAATCCGGGTCACTCTCAACTTCGAAGTATTCTCCATCTCTATATTCCTTTCCGTTTACATTACAGATAGCTCTGTCTTCGGGATTTTCAGCTACAAGACGTAAATGACTTCATTTAAATGTTATATATAGACTTTTTTTGTCGGCAAGTGGATTGCTATATTGTTGAATATGAAATTTAACCTTTAGAGGACGGGCAGGTTTTTTCATGATTTTTTATGATTTTTATTTAAAAGTTCCATATATGTGTTATATTACGAAAAATTGCATAACACATTCATATGATTGTAAATTTCAAAAAAATTATTGTTTATATTTAGAATAAAAAACATGGAAATACTTTTTGTAAAATCTCATTATAAAAATATATTTTGAAATTCAGAGCTAAAAAATGCAAACAAACTCATAAGGAGGACTTTGTGAGAAAAAAATTTTGATTTACAATGTTTATGCATATATTTAATAATGTTGTTTTGTATGTATTTTCAAAGCAAGATATAACACACAGAGGCATATCGCACTCACGACACGTTTTGGTCTTCGACGAATACCTTTTTAAACGTTTATACCTTATTAAACGTTGTCGTTATCCTGAAGAATTTGCTTGAGAAGATAAGAGTAATCGCTTGAATTCTCGGCCTTGAATTGGCCATTCTTACTTGTTTCCCTTAGATTCCCGAAACTACGAAAACTCAGTAACCCAAGAAACCCTTATATGTATGATATTTTAGCGCGTAAACAGTTTGACGCCTAAAAATAGGCTTCCCGTCCTCTAAAGGTTAATTATACTAAAGCAATTTTATTGTGGCTTTCTAGTTAACAAAGTTCGATAAATATATTAGCTAATAAGGATATATCGCGAAAATGTAAAATTATTAAAAATTTATCTTTTTAATTATAATGATTCTATCGAGAAAGAACATAATTGGAATATAACTACGAATGAAATGATTGGAATATAACTACTATGAATTTAATATAATATTTAAATGCATAAAAATCAGTGTTATTATGTTGTCAATTTATCGCGAATATATATGGAGAAAATTTACAACTCTTAATTAGATTATGCTTACGACACACTTCCTCGCCGGGACAACATTGGTCCGGGGAATTCTTTCTATAACAATCTGGTTTTGTTGGTCCGTGGAAACAATCAACTACCGCACAATTAAACGAGGCGCTATATTGAAAGCAATAACGTAGTTTTAATAAGTGGAATTTAATAATTAAAATATTAAAAGAAGACAACAATCAAAAAATTGATGTGAAAGTCTTTACTTACATGCCATCATATCCTGGGGAGCAGGTGCAACCAATGTCACAAGGATTCGCATCTTCGTCTTTGAGTTTTTCTCCAACCGCATACTCTTTACCATTGACATAACACTTGGAAGTGGATCTATTTTTTAGATGATCACAGTTGTATTCGGTCGCGCAACAATCGCCCTTTTTCTCAAACACCGGAGTACAATTGAGAGCCTTGTAATACGCCAGTGGACCCGGGCATTTTGTTTTATCGCATTCCTCTTTACAAAAACAAAGAATTTAAAAACATTTTATGCGATATATTATTGACCGCGATAAAAATGGATGTTTACTAGGATAAGAGAATCGTTCTGAGTGCTTAGAGTTGCGT
>NW_020220400.1:1272-2116 GCF_003070985.1 Temnothorax curvispinosus | reverse complement strand
GTCTTTTCGTTAATTTATCACACATTTCCATTGATTATAAAATAATGACAGAAAACGAAAAATGCAAATGTTAAAATATAAATAAAAACGAAAAATGTTGTGTGTAAATTTGAGTGTGTGAATGTAACTATGAATACGAGTATGTGTATGTGTACGTGTGTGTGTGTGTGTGTGTGCGTGCGTACCTCTAAAACTCGTAAAGTGATGAGTTCGTTAAAATGTATGTACACTCAACGAAGCGGTCAACAACACGAAATTTTTTAACAAACAGGCAGACACGCATAGACTAGAAGCCAAATGAGAAACGCTTGTTGACAGTGTTGACTCGCGGAACTAGCGGAAAAACAAAAGATATCGCGAAAGAGAGATATGGCGCAGGACAGCGTGCACGCTACGATTACGATGCAGGATCAGCAGGATACGACAGGTTAGTCGGAAACAATTCATTATTTATTTAGAATCTGTATCAATATATTTATAATGTATATCAATGTTATTGATGTATTGGTAATAGAGCAAGTATATCGTTTAGTAAGACTTTAGTATTATACATGAAAATGATAGTGATATGATACTAGTATGTATTTTACTTATGTATTTTACAGGTCAAATAATGAATGCCAATGAACAATTGGCCCAGTTGTTGCAGATGCATGAGCAACAGCAAATGTAACTGCAACAGCTGGTCCAGCAATTACAAACACTGGCAGCAAACCAGGGCCAGCAGGGCCAACAGGGCCAGCAGGGCCAGCAGGGCCAACAGGGCCAGCAGGGCCAGCAGGGCCAGCAGGGCCAGTAGGGCCAGCAGGGCCAGCAGGGCCAGCCGCAGCAAAGCCAGCAGGCA
>NW_020220400.1:0-1172 GCF_003070985.1 Temnothorax curvispinosus | reverse complement strand
ATAGGTACATACATACATACATACATACATACATACATACATACATACGTGCAATGTAATATTACATAGCAATATTACATATATATGTATACATAAAAAAATATACATGTGTGTGTGTGTGTGTGTGTGTGTGTATTGCTTTTCCGCCATTTGTCATTTATTTGTACATTTTAATTTCAGATCTTTTCCGAGGACGAGGCCGTGGCATTGGAGGTGGGCGGTCGCGTGCCCGCTGGTACAGGCAGCGGGGGGGGCCTCACAAATAAGTTCTCCTGGAGAGGCCCAAGAAATGGTGGAAGAGGTGGGCGTGGAAGAGGTGGACGTGGAGGAAGGGGGGGGATTATAATAAAAAAATATATTTTTAATTAAATTAATAATAATAAAAATAATATAATTAGTTCGGCCATTCAGCCTAAAACCGGGACTTCGTTTTCAATTACTTCTTATCATTTACTCCTTCATTCATTCTTTTTTCCTTTTTCACATTCTCTCTCATTTTTCCTATTTCTTTCATTCATACAAGAAATCTGCCAAAAAAATAGTGCAATAAAACACACACATGCACAAGGAAATGTAAAAAATTGATTTTTTGTTATTACAATGATTTCAATATTGAAATTATTTTGTACTATTTGCTACGTAATAATTGTATATAATTACTAACAAAATATTAATAACAAATAATAAATTAACAATTCCTTACATTTCCTTCCTGACGGAAAAGACCACCACCTTCTCGCGGTTTCCGTTAAGCAACAGTATGCACGTTGTATATAAATACAAAATAAATTAAATAAGTAAAAGTACTACAAGCTATAATTTTTTATTCAGAATTAATATTTAATTTTATTATTTACATTTGTTTTGTTTATTATTTACATTTAGATAATATTATCATGTTAAAGTTAATGTTGATTTGTTATGTAAGAAATTAAAAAAAGAACAGGGTGCATATTGGCCAAGAGTGGATTTTTATACATTGTTACATTTACAAAGTTCAACTTTAATTAAAACAAATATTTAAAAATCTGCAAATTAAAAAAAAACGGAGAATTTTTTTAATTTTTTATGTTTATAAAGATTTACGTCATTGCATTTGGTAATTTTTATATTTTTAGACATTTTTTTACATATTATTCACAATTGAAATTGATTATACATATTTCAGTGAA
>NW_020220399.1:3456-40496 GCF_003070985.1 Temnothorax curvispinosus | reverse complement strand
AGGTATTCAAAGTTCATATGAACACTACTCAATGTCCCACATTTTGTCTTTCACAAAATAAGTTACGTCTGGGAGCCCTGGGATCTTGGACTATTCAGTCAGTTCAGTGTCATGGCCGCTCTTGCTGCGTTTCTTCGGACGAGACGAGTACGTTTTCCTTCTTTCGTAACTGATTGAGCTAAGCGGCACATATTCTGGAGACCAACCGAGCGAGATTCGACTTCCCAAGGAGAGCTCACCGCCAGGAAAAGGAGAGCTGCGGCAGCTCGCGCCCGAGAAGGAGAATTGAGGCGAGGAGTCCGATCCAGCGAGCAGGGCCCTTCCGATATTCTCATTTGGGACGCCATATTGGAAGATCGACATTGTTCGTAGTAGTACAAGGAGCTCTGCAAGGTTAATCTCGTCTTGAGATCTTGGAATTGCTCTTATTCTTGTTACTCTGGTTTATAATTTGGCCCTAGAATTTATCTCGTAGACAAATGCAGAGGCCCCCCTCTCTTTTCTTCTCTTTTCTTTTCTTACTTTGATTTCAATCGGTAATCCAGACTCCTTAATTCCGTATTATTAATATTATTTGTTAAATGGCATTTGTGATATGCGATTAGTTATTTGGTATTAAGGTATTAATTTTAAGTTTTATTAGTATTAAGATATTTCATTTTAAGATACTCACAATCAGTATCAAGACATTTTTCAATTTTAATTTTAATTTTGTTGAAACTAAATTTTAATTTTAATTTTTATTAAGATACAATACATATATTAATTGTTTTAAATGGTTAAAAAAAATTTTTTTTTTCGTTATGATATAATATGAGTTTAATTTAGATAGTATGCAAGAGTACATGAACAAGTAGATAAAAAAGTGTAAACAAATAAATATATGTTCCTTTATACCTTAGAAACAAACGTGTGCGATCTCTTAGATTTTTTGTGACTCTCCCCCCTATATGCTATTTACCACATTATCATATTAACATGCTCTATGTCATGTATATTATCGGTGACTTGCAGTGGAGTTTTTATTTAAGTTGTGTTTCATATGGTTAATAAAAAAAAATTTATTATATAAATTTTATAACATTATTAATTGTGATACATGTATGTTTATATGTATCTGATTAATTAAAATTGTGATTAATTAAAATTAAAATTAACAATGTTATAAAATATTTTGCGGTAATATTTTTTTAATATTAAAAAAATCTTAGATTCTAAATAATAAATCTAGATAAATATTGCATTTAACAGAGCAACGAGATACGACAACATAAGTCAAAGTCACAACCGTATCTCGTTGCTAAATTTACCAAAACCTATACTATATGAATTATCGATGATGTACGTGATATGGAACATGTTTCATTACGATTTAAAAAGTAGTAAAAATTAATACATTGATAATAAAATGTACTACAATAAATGTTTTCTCCAATAGTCCTAATAAAGTATTCTTTTGAATTCAGTAAATATTTTATTAGGTTTAGAAAATTTGTTTCAATTGGATGAATATTTTTTTCATTCGAAAAATATTAACTGAATTAAAAAAATACTTTATAAGGACTACTGGAGAAAACATTAATTAAAATTTAGTACATTTTTCTATCAGTGTAGGATCTAGAGGGTTTTAGGAGGTTTAGGAGGGTTTTACCGATAACTCCTCTTTTAAACCTCAAAATGGGAAACAGTCCGTTTTCTGCCGTTTTCAGGCACAAAGTAGGAGCTAAGTACAATACAATTAGAACCTATCAAAATCCTTTAGAATCCTGAGATGTGAAAAATAAGAGGTCGAAAGAAGGAGTAAAATTTCGACTCGGGATTGCGCGATCAATCACATATGTATAAATAATATATATAAATTTTATATTTAGGACCTATCCAGACAAACACTGCATATATAAAAAAATATAAAATATATAATATACTATATTTCAATCGAATTTCAACCTTCGACGTTGAAACGACGTTGAAACGATAAGTTGAATAGTCGGTGATATTTTATACGCATTCGACGTCGAATCGACCAGAATTACGACGTTGATTCGACATTCGGTTTTCGACATTGATTCAACGTCGAATCAACTAATCATTTCTGACTGGGATATATATAAGTACCGGACGTCTGTCTGTCTGATATATGAAACAGAGGTAGAATTTATGAAACAGAGGTAGAATTTTTCGGGGAGTGCTATAAAGTGTATTAGTTTTCGTTACCGATCTTTTTGGAAACCGGTTACAAAATTTTTCCAATTTCTTGAGAAATAATTGAATTTTAAAGAAGTCCGGCAAGTCCGGTATAACCCTAGGGACCGGCCCTAGGGTATGCATTAGGCATTTTCCTCCTCCAACGAAAAAAAAAAAAAAAAAAAAAGGCCCAATATCTCAAAATTTACGAATATTAAAAAATTCACGATAAAAAATTGAAACTTTTTAAAAATAAAAAAAAATGTATTTAAATTAAAAATTAGTATTAAACTGAGAGTAAAATAAAGGTTGAATCTAAAAAAAACGAAGATGTAGATTACAGTTTAAGAAGAAAAAATAACAAATTTAGTGTTTCAAATTAATGGGTGAATTTAAAGCATATATAATTAATATACAGATAGATTTATACCCGCGCAAAGCGCGGGCCGAAAAGCTAGTTTGATTATATATAGTAACGGTTCTATTTCTCTTATTGTTATGATTATTTTTTTATTATTATTTTTTATAATAATTTTATTTTATTGCCCATTATATAAGCATATTGTATATATATTTTTTCAATTTTTCCTAATATGCATATTTTTTTAAGTTACAAAAAATGCAATATGTATAAATAAAATCTAATTAATATTTATTGATTTACGCAATCTAAATTCAAACCAATTTTGATCTGACAATACAAATTAAAATTAATAATGAAACAGAAACCACAATAAAACCAAGTACATCTCTGAAATATTTTTGAGCAAGATTAATATTTCTTTTTTTAGCTTTTTATAACATTAAATAAGATATTTATAATACCATAGGATTATTAAACAAATAAATTACTAATAAATTATTAATTATTAATAGATGAAATCCATATTTTTAATGTAAAATACATAACTTTAGATTAGATTATGACATAAGAACTTGTACAGTTGAATCATCTCCCATTTTTCCTGTTCTAGCCACGTCTCCATCAACCCCTCGACATCCCACTTTCTTATCCTTTTCCAAACCCTTCCTGTTTTAACTTCACTCCCGCTACATTCCAAAAGCCTATCTTTAGGCTTCCTTCCTGTTCCTTCCCCTCCTCCTTTCTCCTGCATTTCTTTCTTCCCCCTCACCCTCTTTTTCCTCTCTGTCACTCCTTTTTACTTTCCACACTCTACTCTCTCTGACTTCTTTCCCCCTTCCCTCAGCCTCGCCACTCTCTCTTCCTCCCTACTCTCCTTCTCCTCCCTCTTCTCTCCGCCTTCCCCTCCCATCGTTTCTCCTCCCTCCTCACTACCTTTCCATTTCATTTTTCTGTCTCCTTCTCTTCTACTCTTTCCCTTCTTCTCTGTTTTTCATTTTCCCCCTCCTTTTTTTTACTCCTCTCTCTCATTTCCCCTTCCATCTATCAGGACTTTCTTTTCCTTATTCCAACTCCACCACTTCCCCTCTATCCAAATTTTTCCGTACTTTACCCAATCTCTCCTCCTATTCCTTCTCTCCTTCTCAGCTATCCTCTCCAGGCTCCATTGCATTTTTCTGTGATCTTTCCTTCAAAGTCATTCTCTATTCTTTTCATCCTCCCTTTTAACACATTCTTCTTCTGCATATTATACCTCTCTTTTTCTTACTCTATCTTTTAATCTAACTAAAACCATATTCTCTTTCCCCGTCTTTCTTCCAATCTCTTTTACCTCCTTTATTCCTCCCTCCTCACCCATCTCTAGCCATAGCTTCTCTACTGCTTTCTTTTGCCTTCTCTCCTCTACCTATACCCCTTTCACTACTACACTCCTCCTACTGTCTCTCTCTTCTAACTCTCTCTACTTTTCTAGCTCTCTTACCTTCGCTTCCATTACTTTATCTCTTTTTTCTATCTCCCACTTTCTTTCTTCTTCCACTTCTCCCTGCCCTTCCTTCCTCCCATCTCTCCATCTTTTAACTAATAAATTTATATATTAGTTAACTTCTTTATATACACTACCGGTCATTAATTTCAAAATACCTCTATATTTATTAATTTCTCTGTAAACGATGAACATGATACATGTGTTTTGTACAGAAATAAATACATTTGCTGTTATAAACACTTTCAGCATTTGCATGTATTGCATTTTTATATATTATATATATAACAATAAGTGCATTTATTTCTGTGCAAAACACGTATCATGATGTTCATCCTTTACAGAGAAATCAACGAATCTGTTATATTAAAATTAATGAGCGGTAGTGTATATGAAGAAATTAACTAATATATAAATTTAAATATATAACCAATATAATATAAATATTTTTATAATATATTATACCTTTCTCTATATTGTTCCTTCTCTTGTCCTTCTTTCTTCTTCTTCTATCTCTATATCTTTCTCTCGTCTTAAAATACTTTTTATTTTTTTATAAACAGCTTAAGGTATCGATACAATAAATAATACTATAAAAGCTACATTTGGATGGTACAGTAATAATTTACACATCCTACCTCTATAATTATGTTAAAATCATAATAGCGTAATGAAAACGATTCATAGGAATAAATGTGATAGTATTTATGAAATAAAATTAAGTATGAAATATACATTTAAGAAATATTATTTTAATGATTATATTATCTTACGCGTTATTAACATTTCATACAGGCGAAGCAAATAGATGCTATGATATACAGGATACCTTTAAGCAATTGTTTCATTTTCTAACATTTTTCAGATATACTGTAATATAATCGTATAATCGTCATATTTTTTTTTACACAGGAAAACTAACGCAAAATTATTGTCGGACATTGTCACTACTAAAATTAAAAAATCAGATGATATGTACATATTTTTAATTCACATATCTCTTATTTACTACCGATCACCATTTCATAACGATACATTTGCAACGAAATAGATACGCCAGTACCCAAAACGTATATCTGCAATCTAAACACAAGTTTTTATATTTTGGAAACAATAGCATTTTAAGACGACAAGTGTCTTAAAATACTTTTTACTTGTTTCTAAGCAGCATAAAATATCGATACTATCCGAATAGTATAAAAGCTACATTTGGATGGAACGATAACAATTTAGACACCCTACCTCTATAATTATTTTAAAATCTGATATACTGTAATATAATCGTCATATTCTTTTTACACAGAAATACTAACGCAAATTATTCAGACATTGTCACTAAAAAATTAGATGAAGATAGTTTGTAATCTTACAAAGATACTGTTTAGGTAATGTAGACATCTTTTTAATTCACAACATATCTCTCATTTACTACCGATCATCATTTCATAATGATGCATTTGCAACGAAATAGCTACGTCAGCAACATTCGAGACTATTGACTGGAAAAAGCATTCCTCTTTGTCTATTTGTTGTGACGGATAAAATCGTATAATTTCAGCACTCAGCAGTGGATTCACTTCAATTGATGCGATTTTAAGACAAAGCTCAATTCAAAGAATCTTTGTTGTTACTAAATATGCTTACAAGGCCTGTGAATAGCGCTAATTTCCCTGCCATGCGCATATCTTTCTTTTTCGTGGCTGTATCCAGATTAGACATCATCTTGTCCGCAATATGCTTATAGGCTTTTCCATTCAGCATTAACGTAAAAAATAAAAAGCCGTCGTACCATCTGAAATCGTTATATATAATTGTCTTAGTATTATAAACAATTTTATAATAAGTTTTTCCTCTTCGATAGACAACTTGAATTAATTATAATTGATGTTTATAAGAACAATTTTATATTACTATTAAAAGGAATGCTTAGAGCACTGATTACACTTACATTTCCTGGTTTAGCGCTTATTGTGGCATGTTGTATTTTCCAAATTTTACTTCCAAAACATAGAAAATACTTTCCAGCCTGTATGACACCACGTATACGCCAACGAACCTGCACGGTATATTTTCAGAATGCATTGTGATCTTTAGGATGTCAAGCTTGACGTGTGCAAACTTCATATGACCAATGAACCCAAATAGTATCAATTGCTTCGCATAACTCACAAGTCCCCTGCAATATTTTTTAAGCATATTATGAGAAAATGGAAATACTTAATGCTAAAAACTCTCAATTGCTTTGAATACTTAATCAAATTAATTTTCGTTACTCCTCTAATATTGTTGATAAAAATTATATCATAATAATGGATAATAGGAACTCAATTCACAAATATTTTAGCATAACTTGCCTACAATATAAATTGTGCTACAGAACGCTTTCTCGTTCTTTTCAATTTTTTCAATTTACAAGACAGCATATACGTACATACATGTGCAATTTTGGATACACCTTACTTCTTAAAGATCTCTTCGGTATAAGCTCCCTGCGGTCAATATATAGCGGTAAAATTGTATACCATATAGTTGAATATAAAATGTTCCTGCGTGAGAAAACAAGAGAAAAAGAGGACATTTATAAGAGGACCTCTTGGCTAGACAATTATTTTTCAACAGTGTCTGAGAATTATTATATTTTGAAGAAGCGAGATTGTACATTTGAAGCATCCAAGCTAACGAAAGTAAAGTACAATATAAACATTCTTCGGAGAAATCTTTATTACGCGATAGTGCCCGATAGTGCCTGTCGCACGTGCATACAAATACAGATCACTTTCTCGTTCTCTTAACTTTTACAACTTTTACAAGACAACATATATACGTACGTGTGCGATTTTGGATACACCTTTTTTCTGAAAGATCTCCTCGGCATCAGCTCCCTGCCGTCAATATATATTTCACTATCACTATCATCTATCACGCGGCAATGGTTACGACTCTGTCACTGTCACCATCTATTTTTAGGTTACCGCTGTATTCCAACATAGATCGGTCTTTCTTAACAGCTTCATGCGTCTGTGATTGAGAAAGAAATCTGATAAGCTCTGTATACCAGCTCAATATAAGCAACATATACATATACGAATATGTATATATATTTCAGATAAAAACAGTCAGTAAACTTTTATAAAACAATTTTTTGAAATAATACAAGCGATAATAATTTTTATAATTACCTCTCTATATATCTAAAATGTGCATGAATCTTCTTCTAACTATATTTGTAATGTTATCAACTTTTCACGCTTGTTGAATATTCGCATCATGAGCACCAATAGCTAATCCCATCAGACCTTCTCGAACATTAAATTCATTGGTATATCTAAAATAAGGCAAATTTTACATAATGCAAAAACAATAATTATTATTTACATGTGTTTATATATAAAATATGATTTCAAAGATAAATCTGTATCAAAAATCTGTAGTTACTGTAACGTATACCTTAGATTAGATTTGTATGAGCAAGCAATAAATATAACTAACCTCGCAAGACATTGCGTTAAAAGATATTTATTTACCAATATTATCCACATATATTATATATTATATATTATATATATATATATATATATATATATAATAGTGGATTATATATAATAAAAAATCCTACTAACCTCGCGAGACACCACGCGAACACACGTCACGTCGCACGATTTAACACACGCGAAACTCGCCAAACTCGCCGCGATCTCGCAATCGCCGTCAATCTCGACCGCGCCAGCCAATCACGCACGCGGAAAAGCGGCAACACTACGTGCGAGATATTCGACTCGCAAAGCTCACTTCTCGGTCCAAATGGATTTTTTTATTATGGACTAGAACAACACAGGCGCGCGCTACGCGCGCGCTTTTATTTTATTTCACAAATAGAACAACACAGGCGCGCGCTACGCGCGCGCATTTATTTTATTTACAACTATACATTAAATATATTTTTATTACAAATGAAGAGGTAAGTCGCTAATATCGACATAGGTCTTCTAAAGAGACGCCTTATTATTTCTCGAAAATTAAACACCGCACTTTATTAATGCTGATGAGGACATAATTTACTCATATAATTAAAGACGTAAAAACCTTTACTTTATACATTTATTGATTTTTATATATAAAATCAGCTAAAAACGAATCATTCAAAAGCAATTATTAAAAATAAAATTTACCCAAATCTCTTTTACTAATTGTACAGTTTAAATAATAATGAATATATTATTGATAATATTAGATTATTTTTCATGTTTGTGTAACGTCCTAAAACTATTTAAATTTTTCTTTTTGTTTTATTCTTTTCATATATATAATGCAGTTTTATATTTAAATATAAAATTGAGATGCAACGTAAACTGGCATACTTAGTGATAAAACAAATTATAAGGTAGTAAAAATCAAATAGGATAGAATAAAAAACAGCACAAGAAGATCTTGCTGCGAAATTATGAGATAAATTTACTGGCATGCTGTCGGCATACTGCCGCAACATTTTGCTATGTGGGGTAAAGCAATTGTGAAGCAACACACAGTAACAGACTACAAAGGTAGAAAACGAAAGGTTTCGAGTTTAAATCCTGATCGGCTCTGTTAATTTTTCTGTTTACCCCTCTCGCTGTCCAAAATTTCTTTTCGTATCTTTTCTCCACCCTCACCACACTCCTTGTTTTTTCGTATATTTCCATGATCCTCTTTTCCAACCTCTCACTCACCCCTGATTTTTTCAGACATCTTCCCAAAATCCACCTGTCCACTGAATCAAATGCCGCCCTTGGATCTACAAAAGCAGCCACTACCTTCTTTTTCCTCTTTAATCGCTTCTCTATTATAATTCAGCATAATTCAGTGTGTAAATGTTGTCCACCACTCCTCTCCTTTTCCTAAACCCTGTTTAGCTTTCTGAGATCATCCCCTTCTCCACCATCTCTTCCCTCAACCTAACTGCTAATATCGACGCGTACACTTTGTACGCCGTCGGTATCAGCGTAATTCCTCTGTGCTCACTCACCTTTTTTGCCCCTCTTTTTCGCTATCGGAACGACTACTCCGTCCTTCCACGCCTCTGGAAAACTCTCTTCTTTCCATACACTCCCATAACGCCTTTCTTAAACCACTTCTCCCATAACTCCACACTTTATTTCTTATCTCGCCCTCTTCCGCCGCTTTACCTTTTTTCAGCCCTTTCAACACTCTCTCTATTTCCTCCCATCCTATCTCCTTCTCTTTCTCCACTTCCCCCTCCGACCCCTGCTCTCCCTCCTCTCCTTCTCCTAGCCTTCGCTTGTATTCCGTCCCTTCTAACATCTCCCTAGAGTATTTATCCCACTCCTCTAATGTTATCTCCTTATTAATTTCTACCCTTCTTCTTCTTTCCTTGTTTATTACTTCCCACACCTGCTTCTCTCTTCTCGCCTCTCTTGCCTCTTTCAGCAGATTTCTTTTTTTTCTTCCTTTTTCCACACATTTTTCCTTATATTCCTTTCTTCTCTTATGATCTTCTTTGTGTTTTCTTCCTCTTTTCCAGTCTCTTAATAATTTTTCTATCTCTTCCCTCTTTTTCCTACAGTCCCCATTCCACCATACTCTCTTTTCTTCTGCCCCTCTTTTTACTCTTCTCAACCTTACTTCCATCTTCATTCTTTTTGTCAACTTTTCGACTTCTTTATCTATTGCCCCTCTACCTATTTCTACCTCCTCCGTCCTTCTTCAAAACTCCTCTCTTGCCTCTTCCGACCAGTCCGTCTTTTCCACCCACCTCTCTTCCTCCGCTACTGTTCCTCTCCTCTCACCACCACCCCCTTTGTTCAACCGTACTGCTACTGATTGGTGATCCGAATTTACCTCACACCCCACCTCTAATCTTGTCACTATTTCCCAAGCTTTTCTATCTCCTATTGCGTAATTGATCACTGTTTCCCCTCTTTTACCTGTAAAAGTCACCTCCCCCTCCTCATCTCCCTCCTTTGCTCCGTTCATAATTTCCCACCCTTCTTCTTCCACCCATCTAATCAGCCCTTCCTCTTACCTATTTATCATTTTATCTTTCGATTTTCTTTCAGCTCCCTCTTCTCCATCCTCCAGCGCTCCTCTCCCCTGTTCTCGCATTGAAATCGCCCCCACTATCCATCTCTCCTCTCTCCCTTCCTCCTCTTTTACCAATTTTATCTTACCCATCATTCTGTCCAAAGTTGCGCTTACGTATTTCCTCTTTTTCCAACTTTTTCTTTCTTTGCACCCTGTATACTCCAGAACTTCTTTGGCACCCTATTCTTCATCTTTTCCCATTCCTCCCGTTCCGGCCACGTCTCCACCAACCCCGACATTCCACTCTTTTATTTTTTCCCAAAACTCTTCTTGTTTTTCCTTCACTCCCGCTACATTCCAAAAGTTTATCTTTAGGCTTTCTTCTTGTTCCTTCCTTTCTTCTTTCTCCCTTTTTAATTCTTTTCTTTCCCCTTCTTTTTTTCTCCCCTCTTTTTCCTTTTTTTCACTCTTGTTTACTTTCCCCACTTTACTCTCTCTGACTCTTTTCCCCCCTCCCCTCAGCCTCACCACACTCCCTTTTTTCCTACACCCTTTCTTCCCTCTTCTCTCCGCCATACCCTCCCATCGTTTTTCCTACCTTCTCACTATCCTCCCTTTTCATTTTTCCGTCTCCCTCTTTTCTACTCTTTTCCTCTTCCTTTGTTCCTTTTTCTCCCCCCCCCCCCACCTTCTTCTTGTTCCCCTTTCTCATTTTCCCTTCCATCTGTCAGGACCTCTTTTTCCTCATCCCAACTCCACCACTTTTCCTCTATCCAAATCTTTCCGTACTTTACCCAAGCTCTCCTTCTATTCTTTCTCTCCTTCTCAGCTATCCTCTCCAAGCTGTATTACATTTTTCTTTTCTTCAAGGTCATGTCATTTTCTATTCTTTCCATCTTCCCTTTCCACACATTCTTTCTCTGCATTACTTCTCATTTTTTTACTCTATCTTTTAACCTTACTAAAACCATCTTCTTTTTTTTCCCCGTTTTTCTTTCTATCTTTTTTACCTCCTCTATTCCTCTCTCTACCCTCATCTCTAGCCATAGCTTCTCTACCGCTCCCTTTAGCCTTCCCTCTTCCACCTCTACTCTTTTCACTACTACATTGTTCCTCCTTCTGTCTCTCTCTTCTAACTCTCTCCACCTTTCTAGCTCTCTTACTTTTGCTTCCATTGCTTTATCTCTTTTTCCTATCTCCCACTTTCTTTCCTTTTTCACTTCTCCCTGCCCTTCCTTCCTCCCATCTCTCCATCTCTTAACTAATATATTTAAATTTATATATTAGTTAACTTCTTTATGTACACTACCTCTCATTAATTTCATAATACCCCTATATTCGTTAATTTTTCTGTAAAGGATGAACATGATACATATGTTTTGTACAGAAATGAATACATTTGCTGTTATAAACACTTACATGCATTGCATTTTTATATATTATTTATATAAAAATGCCATGCATGCAAGTGAAATGTTTATAACAGCAAGTGCATTCATTTCTGTGCAAAACACGTATCATGATGTTCATCCTTTACAGAGAAATCAACGAATCTGTTGTATATTGAAATTAATGAGCGGTAGTGTATATAAAGAAGTTAACTAATATATAAATTTAAATATATTTGCAATATAATAAATATTTTTAAAATATATAATACTTTTCTCTATATTGTTCCTTCTCTTCTCCTTCTTTCTTCGTTTTCTATCTCTATAGCTTTTTCTCGTCTTAAAATACTTTTTACTTTTATATAAACAGCTTAAGGTATCGATACAATAAATAATACTATAAAAGCTACATTTGGATGGAACGGTAATAATTTACACATCCTATTATACCTCTATAATAATGTTAAAATCATAATAGCGTAATGAAAACGATTTATAGGAATAAATGTGATAATATTTATGAAATAAAATTAAGTATGAAATATACATTTAAGAAATATTACTTTAATGATTATATTATCTTACGCGTTATTAACATCCCATACAGGCAAAGCAAATAGATACCATGATATACAGGATACCTTTAAACAATTGTTTCATTTTCTAACATTTTTCAGATATATTGTAATATAATCGTATAATCGTCATATTTTATTACACAGGAATACTAACGCAAAATTATTCGGACATTGTCACTACTAAAATTAAAAAATCAGATGAAGGGTTAGGTAATGTACATATTTTTAATTCACATATCACTCATTTACTACCGATCATTATTTCACAATGATACATTTGCAACGAAATAGATACGCCAATACCCAAAACGTATATCTGTAATCTAAACACAAGTTTTTATATTCTGGAAACGATACAAGTGTCTTAAAATACTTTTTACTTGTTTCTAAGCAGCATAAAATATCGATACTATCCGAATAGTATAAAAGCTACATTTGGATGGAACAATAACAATTTAGACACCCTACCTCTATAATTATGTTAAGGCTCCTGGTCCCTGAGCCGAGAACTCTGCGTTGACGGTGGCGACGTACCGTCGCGGCAGAAATCAGAACTCTCTCCTCTCACTCTCTCCAATGGAGAATTCTGTCTTGTGACATGTTGACAACCTATTTTGTTGTGCGTGCTATTTCTTTATTATTTGCTCTGTGCTTGTGCTCTAACGTTTAACGTATTCGTGAAAGTCGTAAAATTAGCCGAAAAGTAAGATTTGCATGCGGAAGGAACGTTTTCACCTCCTTTCGATAGTCGTTAAACGGCTGTTTTTCCCGTATGTTTAGGCTTCGTTTTATGGCTGTTTGTTTATTGTCGAGGTAAAAGGGTAGTTTTCGGCCAATTTCGGAAGTGTTCTGAAACGATCTATAGTGATGTTTTACTGAAATGTCTTTTTATTTGAAAATGGCATGCACAACAAAATTGGGTGTTTTCCTCGCCTCGATAGTAAGAATCCAATATGACCGCGGTGACTACCCAGGAGCCTTAAAATCGTCAGATATACTGTAATATAATCGTCATATTTTTTTACACAGAAATAATAATGCAAATTATTCAGACATTGTCACTAAAAAATTAGATAAAGATAGTTTGTAATCATACAAAGATACTGTTTAGTTAACTAAACAGTATCACATTAATGTACACATCTTTTTAATTCACATATCTCTCATTTACTACCGATCATCATTTCATAATGATGCATTTGCAACAAAATAGATACGTCAGCAACATTCGAAACCATCGACTGGAAAAAGCATTCTTCTTGGTCTATTCGTTGTGACGGATAAAATCGTGTAATTTCAGCACTCAGCAGTGGATTCACTTCAATTAATGCGATTTTAAGACAGAGCTCAATTCAAAGAATCCTCGTTGTTACTAAATATGCTTACAAAGCCTGTGAATAGCGCTAATTCCCCTGCCATGCGCATGTCTTTCTTTTTCGTGGCTGTATCCTGATTAGGCATCATCTTGTCCGCAATATGCTTATAGACTTTTCCATTCAGCATTAACATAAAAAAGCCGTCGTACCATCTGAAGTCGTTATATATAATTGTCTTGGTATTATAATCAATTTTATAATAAGTGTTTCCTCTCCGATAGCATAAACAAAATTAATTTTAGGAAATCTAAATTATTTTATCTTTTTCTGAAGGTAGAATAAAAAACGAAACTAAAAATCAAGTTCTTTTCAAATAATAGACAACTTGAATTAATTATATAATTAATGTTTATAAGAACAATTTTATATTACTATTAAAAAGCATGTTTAGAGCACTAATTACACTTACATTTCCTGGTTAGCGCTTATTATGGCATGTTGTATTTTCCAAATTTTACTTCCAAAACATAGAAAATACCTTCCAGCCTGTGACACCACGTATACGCCAACGAACCTGCACGGTATCGTTTTCAGAATGCATTGTGATCTTAAGGATGTCAAGCTTGACGTGTGCAAACTTCATATAACCAATGAATCTTAATAGTATCAATTCCTTCGCATAACTCACAAGTCCCCTGCAATATTTTTTTATTATGAGAAAATGGAAATACTTAATGCTAAAAACTATCAATTGCTTTGAATACTTAATCAAATTAATTTTCGTTACTTCTATAATATTGTTGATAAAAATTATATCATAATAATGGATAATAGGGACTCAATTTACAAATATTTTAGCATAACTTGCCTACAATACAAATTGCGCTACAGAACACTTTCTCGTTCTTTTCAACTTTTAAAATTTACAATAAAGCATATACGTACATACACATGTGCAATTTTGGATACACCTTCCTTCTTAACGATCTCTTCGGTATCAGCTCCCTGCGATCAATATATAGCGGCAAAATTGTATACCATATAGTTGAATATAAAATATTCCTGCGTGAGAAAACGAGAGAAAAAGAGGACATTTATAAGAGGACCTCTTGGCTAGACAATTATTTTTCAACAGTGTCTGAGACTTATTATATTTTGAAGACGCGAGATTGTACATTTGAAGCATCCAAGCTAACGAAAGTAAAGTACAATATAAACATTCTTCGGAGAAATCTTTATTACGCGATAGTGCCCGATAGTGCCTGTCACATGTGCATATAAATACAGATCACTTTCTCGTTCTCTTAACTTTTACAACTTTTACAAGACAGCATATATACGTACGTGTGCGATTTTGGATATACCTTCTTTCTTAAAGATCTCCTCGGCATCAGCTCCCTGCCGTCAATATATATTTCACTATCACTATCATCTATCACGCGGCGATGGTCACGACTGTCACACTGTCACTATCTATTTTTAGGTTACCGCTGTATTCCAGCATAGATCGGTCTTTCTTAACAGCTTCATGCGTCTGTGATTGAGAAAGAAATCTGATAAGCTCTGTACCAGCTCAATATAAGCAACATATATACGAATATGTATATATATTTTAGATAAAAACAGTCAGTAAACTTTTATAAAACAATACTCTTTGAAATAATACAAGCGATAATAATTTTTATAATTACCTCTCTATATATCTTAAATGTGCATGAATTTTCTTCTAACTATATTTGCAATGTCATCAACTTTTCACGCTTGTTGAATATTTGTGCCATGAGCACCAACAGCTTATAATTCCATCAGATCTTCTCGAACATTAACTTCATCGGTATATCTAAAATAAGGCAAATTTTACATAATACAAAAACAATAATTATTACTTACATCTGCTTATATATAAAGTATATGATTACAAAGATAAATCTGTATCAAAAATGTATAGTTACTGTAACGTATACTTAGATTAGATTTGTACGAGCAAGCAATATAACTAATCTCGCGAGACACCACGCGAGCAAACGTTATTGCGTTAAAAAATTTTAATGTAAAATATAATTATCCACATACATTATATATAATAGTGGATTATATGTAATAAAAAATCCTACTAACCTCGCAAAACACACCACGCGAACACACGTCACATCACGCGATACACGCGCAAAATTAACTTGCCAAACTCGCCGCGATCTCGATCGCCGTCGTCACTTCGATCCTTGCGTGACGCGAACGAAATTCGCGAATTAAACGATCGTATTTAATGATGAGAGATCACATTAATAATAAAATTAACCTCCTAACGACACGACGCGAACTGTCACATCACGATTGATCACGACGCACACGCACGAAATTCGCGGAACTCGCCGCGATCTCGATCACCCGGCTTCGACCGGCCAATCACGCACGCGGAAAAGCGGCAACACTACGTGCGAGATATTTCGACTCGGAACGCTCACTTCTCGGGTAAACATGACTTTTTTTATTATAGACTAGAACAACACAGGCGCGCGCTACGCGCGCGCTCTTATTTTATTTCACAAATAGAACAACACAGGCGCGCGCTACGCGCGCGCATTTTTTTTATTTACAACTATACATTAAATATATTTTTATTACAAATGAAGAAGTAAGTCGCTAATATCGACATAGGTCCTCTAAAGAGACGCCTTTTTATTTCTAGAAAATTAAACACCGCACTTTATTAATGCTGATGAGGACATAATTTACTCATATAATTAAAGACGTAAAAACCTTTATTTTATACATTTATTGATTTTTATATATAAAATCTGCTAAAAACGAATCATTCAAAAAGCAATTATTAAAAATAAAATTTACCCAAATCTTTTTTACTAATTGTACAGTTTAAATAATAATGAATATATTATTGATAATATTAGATCATTTTACATGTTTGTAACGTCCTAAAACTATTTAGTTTTCTTTTTTTAATATTTTTTTCATATACATATATAATGCAGTTTTATATTTAAATATAAAATTAAGATGCAACGTAAACTGGCATACTTATTGATAAAACAGATTATAAGGTAGTAAAAATCAAATAGGATAGAATAAAAAACAGCACAAGAAAATCTTGTTGCGAAATTATGAGATAAATTTACTGGCATGCAATTGTGAAGCAACACACAGTAACAGCCCAGGTAGCAAGCACTCGTCATTTTGACGTCAATATTTGGTCATAATTGGTCAGTAACGTCATTCGTCGATTAAGTGACGTATATTTAACGTCATGTTTTAATACGTCAAAAAGACTTTGTAAAATGACATTATATAGACGTTTAATTGACTACCCAGGTAGCAGACAGTCGTCATAATGACGTGATTCTTACGTCATTTTATGACGCATGTTACGTCATTTATTCCTAAAGTTTAACGTAAAAATGATATTTTTCACAGTATTTTTCACAGGAATATTCCTACATTTATAAAGTGTTTCGTAACTTTATGAACGACGTGGTGAATTTATGGTATAAGTGGATCTAGTTGCGTGTGTAATTATAGTTTTATGACAACTATTTCATGCAGTGTTATAACTATCAAAAAGATATCATTACAAGATTTTTGAACACTTTAAAGATGTACCTGTTATAGACAAGTACAGTTAATAAGGAAGCATCAGGGTGAGAAGATCGTCACTGTCCACTGGATCATCGAAGTCAAGCGACTCGGACGCGGTACTGTGCTAGGATAGGTGACCGCCTTGAGAGCGGCTATACGCACATGGCATGTAACGAAACAGTTAAAAAAGCTTTTTTTTTTTTTTTAAATAAAAAAAAAAGAACATTTTTTTGTAAACGTTTATCAAGTAGACATTTTAAAATTTTAATTTCATAAAAAACATTTCTAGAAACCGGTATGTCGTACATTAGACCTATTTTTGCCGTCAATAAAACGTCAGAAAATGACGTCGTTGGGATGTGACTTAGGACCGTGAAAAATACGTCATTTTTACGTTAAACTTTAGGAATAAATGACGTAACATACGTCATAATATGACGTTAGAATCACGTCATTATGACGACTGTCTGCTACCTGGGAGACTACGAAGGTAGAAAACGAAAGGTGTCGAGTTTAAATCCTGATCGGCTCTGTCAATTTTTCCGTTTATCCCTCTTGCTGTCCAAAATTTCCTTTCGTATCTTTTCTCCACCCTCACCATACTCCTTGTTTTTTCGTATATTTCCATGATCCTCTTTCCCAACCTCTCACTCACCCCTGGTTTTTTCAGACATCTTCCCAAAACCCTCCTGTCCACTGAATCAAATGCCGCCCTTGGATCTACAAAAGCAGCCACTACCTTTTTTTTTCCTCTTTAATCGCTTCCCTATCGCATAATTCAGTGTGTAAATGTTGTCCACCACTCCTCTCCTCTTCCTAAACCCTGCTTGGCTTTCTGGAATCATCCCCTTCTCCACTATCTCTTTCCTCAACCTATTTGCTAATATCGACGCGTACACTTTGTACGCCGTCGGTATCAGCGTAATCCCTCTATGCTCACTCACCTCTTTTGCCCCTCTTTTTCGCTATCGGAACGACTACTCCGTCCTTCCACGCCTCTGGAAAACTCTCTCCTTTCCATACACTCCCATAACGCCTTTCTTAAACCACTTCCCCCATAACTCCACACTTCATTTCTTATCTCGCCCTCTTCCGCCGCTTTACCTTTTTTCAGCCCTTTCAGCACTCTCTCTATTTCCTCCCATCCTATCTCCTTCTTTTTCTCCACTTCCCCCTCCGATCCCTGCTCTCCCTCCTCTCCTTTTCCTAGCTTTCGCTTGTATTCCGTTCTTTCTAACGTATTTCTAACGTTTCCCTAAAGTATTTATCCCACTCCTCTAATGTTATCTCCTTATTAATTTCTACCCTTCTTCTCCTTTCCTTGTTTATTACTTCCCACACCTGCTTCTCTATTCTCGCCTCTCTTGCCTCTTTCAGCAGATTTCTCTTTTTTCATCCTTTTTCCACACAGTTTTCCTTATATTCCTTTCTTCTCTTATGATCGTCTTTGTGTTTTCTTCCTCTTTTCCAGTCTCTTAATAATTTTTCTGTCTCTTCCCTTTTCTTCCTACAGTCCCCATTCCACCATACTCCCTTTTCTTCTGCCCCTCTTTTTACTCTTCTCAACCTTACTTCTATCTTCATTCTTTTTGTCAACTTTTTGACTTCTTTATCTATTGCCCCCCTACCTATTTCTACCTCCTCCGTCCTTCTTCAAAACTTTTCTCTTGCCTCTTCCAACCAGTCCGTCTTTTCCACCCACCTCTCTTCCTCCGCTACTGTCCCTCTCCTCTCACCACCACCCCCTTTGTTCAACCGTACTGCTACTGATTGGTGATCCGAATCTACCTCACACCCCACCTCTAATCTTGTCACTATTTCCCAAGCTTTTCTATCTCCTATTGCGTAATTGATCACTGTTTCCCCCCTTCCTCCTGTAAAAGTCGCCTCCCCCTCCTTACCTCCCTCCTTTGCTCCGTTCATAATTTCCCACCCTTCCTCTTCCACCCATCTAATCAGCCCTTTTTCCTACCTATTTATTCCTACCATTTTATCTTTCGATTTTCTTTCAGCTCCCTCTTTTCCATCCTCTACAGATACCATAGCGCATGCGCATATGGCTTCTGCCTTCTGCTTATGGCTCCTGCAATTTTATGTGCTTCCACCTTTACTCTTCACCCACAATGTCGCCACCTCTCAACCGCCTGCCACTTCACTTTCTTTCTAAGGTGTCCTTAACCTCTTTCTGACCACCCACCGTTACTAACTAATATCTCCTCTCTTACTCATCCTTGCTTTTCGCTACCACTTCCACCACCTTTGCCACTTTTCCCTTCTCTCCACCACTACTCTCCTCTCTGCTGCTACTCTTAATCTCACTCTACGCCTTATTTTTTCGCTCTCTATCGCGCTCGCTAATCACCCGTTTCCACTTCTATACCCTCTCCCTCTCCCTTTCTTATTAATTATAAATCACATATTATTTTATTTTTTAGACTCCCTTGTAATTTTTCAATTTTTTTCATTCTTACTTACTCTCTCTCTCCTTCTATTTCATTTTGTTTTATTTTATTTGTTATATAGTTTCCTTCATTCTCATCCATTCTGCATCATTTTTCTAATTTTATTGAATTTAACTGCTTTATCTTCTCTCATTCTTTTTTATCTTCTCTGATTCTCTCTGATTTTTGTCCATGTCCTATTATTCAATTTTATCACCATCTATTCCCTTAAATTCATATCCTGTCGTCTTAAATTTTGTCTCTTTTCGCATTTTGCAGCCATTTTTTCCTATTCTTACTAATTTTCTCTCTCTCACTCTCCCTCTTCCTCTCTCTCCTTTTTTCTGCCTTTTGGCTCTTTTCTTACCTTTTTTTCTATTTTTTTTAACTTTATAATACCTTAATCATAAATAATAAAAAAATCATATATTACATAAAACACGCTGTAGCCATCTTTATCGTTGATGTGATCATGATTTATAGCATCGGTTATTTATTATTGTTTAAAAATTTAAAGAAACATTTTTGCTTTTTTTTGTCATACGATGTCATACGATGTATCAACGTAAACAAATTTTTTTAAAATAGGACGGATTAAAAAAAACTAAAACAAATAAAAAATGAAAAAATTAACAGATAAAGAATTTAAGAATTTTTTTCAATTTTTTGAAATCGGCGGCAAATTAATGATATTTTTAATAGCGTTTTTCATTGGCAGTGCGCACTCAGTGCACATTAAAGCCGTTGTATACTGATTTCTCTAATATTTAAAGATAACGCATTAACATATTAACATAGGATTTTAACATATATATTTTATTTTCACATATAATACCTACCAATGACGACATATTGCTCTTTATTTGCAAAAATATGTTGCAAAGCGATTGATCCACTGCCAAGCACTTATTCGCAAACTTTCGACAGGATAGGTTACAAATTTTTCCGTTTCTTTTCCGTTCCGTAACAGCTCCGTGCCATGGGGAACCCACTCACTATATCACGGAACGAAATTGAAACGGAACTACTCTGATTGGTTAACCCCCACCATGTCTCTTTTCCATTACTGTTCCGTTCCGCTATTCCTTCTCCATCGGGATGCACCCTTAAAATTTCTCTCTATTATTTCAGACCTTTTAAAGCTTCATTTGTTAATTTTTTTCATTCTTTTTAGTTTTTTAAAAATTGATTTTATTAAAAAAAAAAAATTTTTTTTAATTCATACCTTTTTAGTGCGTTATTCAATTGATACGAATCAAAAATAATAATTTATTATTTGCTTGTAATTAATGTAATTTTTAAGTATGCATAATTTTCTTACTGCTCCGTACCCTGATGTTCTAACGCGATATTTTATGTACTAAAACTTTCCGGAGCGAGGATTGCTCTACAGTGAAAACCGCATCCATACAGTAGTTTCAGAAAAAATCGTAGACATATCCACGTACATCATACTCGCCGATTTGAGAACCTCCTTTAACTTTTTTAGTGCTTCATTTATTTAATATAATTAAAAAATAATATATAATTTTTTTCAAATATTATATATCTTTCTTCTTCTTTCTGCACTTTTTCAATCAGTATCTCCAATATTTTTGCAATATTTTAACCATACAGAATAATTCCATCTGTTTTTGTTACATATAAAATTTTATTGCATTGTTTCGTATATTCTCCTTTGGTTTTAGTCTGTGTAATTTCTTACCTGTTGTCGTAATTATCCTACCTTTAGTCATTCCTCTTATAATTTTAAAAATTAATGGTGTGTAGTTCTATTTATGTTTACTTAAGCTGCGATCCATTTAACATTACAAATGCTCTTCGAAGTATTCCTCTTCTCTTTTCTTTCAGTGAAGAAAAACGAAAAAGATGAAGAACGCTTCAAAGCATTTGTAGCATCAAATAGACCATAGCCTTAACATCTTGTTCCTAATATTCTACTTTTCTTAACGTTTGACATTCGACAACTGTACTTATGTAATATGTACATACATACATACATCTATACAGGTGTTTCCTAATAAGTGAAGTATTGTAGTGGTAGATTCAGGACACGAAAACAATGAAAAAACATAAACATATGTCCTATTTGACCTTATTTCCTAGTTATGACCATTTCTGTGCTCCAGTGATTTACAGCTGCTTACATTCGTAGGAAGTGTTTGAAATGGTCATATTTGGTTTGTATTTGTTAACAGTACTCAATATCTGCAGAATATTTCCCGACCTTGTTGATCTTATACATTCTATTAAGTAAATGCATGTAAATTATTAAATGCTTCTAGCAAAAAAATAACGTTTCTAAACTCTCAACGAACTCTCGCAAACGCGCACGTAAACGTCAAACAAACATTCATAAAGATTCTTCCTATTTTAACTTCTTATTTTTGCTAGGAAAATAATTCCCGAATGAGTCAACGTATCAACCTCTGGTTTGAGCCAAAATTTTTCTTATTTTATGCTCTTTCTAACGATATACAATATAAGAGGTTCCATTTAAAATTTTTAAAAATTTGGAGTTCCCTTAGGGCAATCCCTTGGGGAGACGACTCCCAATCCCTTTAAATAAGTTGCCCCTTGAAATGATCAAACACGTATTTCGATAGTTTTCATAATTTTAAGCCATTTCTGAAATATAGATGGTGGACACTTTTTATTTGCAGACCCTGTATATGTATATACATATACATATATACAGGGTATGTTATTTTAAATACCCCAAACAAATATAATCTTCAAAAATATGGATGATACGAGAAAACGTTTCAGACAAATGTAAGATATCAAGGGGCACAAATCAATCAATCATTGATGAAATCAATTTTTGAAAAAATCGAATCTTTAAGGTCACATAAAGGTCATCTCCATTTTTTAAAATGGAAATTGTATGATTCTTTCATAATATAATTCTTCTCATTATTCTACATATAAAAATTTTAGAGTTAAAATTAACAAATTAATAGGTTACATATTTATATATTTATATATAAGGTGTGCCATTTTAAACGCCCCAGGCAAATATCTCGAAAAATATGGAAGATATGAAAAAACGTTTTAGACAAAAGCTGCATCAAAGAAAACAAATAATAATAAAACCAATTTTCAAATAAATCAATTTGTTAAGGTCACATAAAGGTCATTGCCATTTTTTTCGTAATATGATTTTTCTAATTATTCTACATATAAAAGTATTAAGATAGTTGTAAAGAAAATAATAGTTTACAAGATATTTCATATTTTATTCTGGCACATTTTGGCGAAATATAAAGTACCTCATAAACTATTCATTTTTTGGTAACTGTACCTTTAACACTTTTACGTACAGAATAATAAAATAAATCAATTGGTGTAAAAAAAATGTTGCTTAGCAAAAAATTATGTAATTTAGAATATGCAACCACATGTCTTTTTTGAAAATAAGTAACAATGTGTTTTCTTTACACCAACTGATAAAAATGTTGCATTACAAGAAATAAAAAAATGCTAGTATGTTTATTCTATACAATCTTAGCTATACTATAATTTTATAAAGAAAGTGAAAGTATTTACTATAATTATGTTATTCCTTATAAACAAATGTACTAAAACCTTATAAACAACATACTAAAAAGTTATATATGGATGCATCCAAAACATTTTTTATTATAGAGTAACTCTGGTATTTTTACGCCACGTGGGGTTTTACGCCGCAGATGTCAGAAAAAATAGAAAGAATGAAGTTACTTGCTTGCAATTATTCTTTTATGTGCCTTTATGCCATATTAGTATTGTGTTGTAATTTCAGTTCTTTACTTTACTGTTAATATTAACGAAACTGTCGTGATACGAATTAATTTCTCACCGTAAGAAGCGCGATCTTGTGTTACTAAAATAATTACTGTAGGAAATGTAAAAAGTTTAATGGTTATTTCATGATACATAAGTGTAGAGGGATAGTAAATAATGTATTACAGCAAAATACAAGTGCATAGCTCTTGTATTTTTTGTTTACCTTAATATCTTGTATATCCCTCCTGTGTTTAGGATATACGGCAAGTTAACATGCGGGATTTAGGCCATAGTACGGATACTTTGTACAACTCGAAATCTCCTATGTGTTCTTTTTCCTTCTCTTTTTGGATCGTATAACAATAATCTTTAATGCACCTATCGTTCTTCTATTTTTTTTTTAATTTTTTAGTTTATTAATTTGTTTACCATTCTTACATTTTAATAAACTTCTTACACACATTTTATAACTTATTATTACATTTTATTGCCTTATTTATAAACATTATTTGTAACTTTTTATAAGGCTTACATTTTACCCATGAATGTCATAAAATCCACCCTTCTAAAATATATGGCGAAAATGCAAGTGTTTCTAAGTTTTTTTTTATTAAATACAAAGAATCAATATTTTATGTTTCTAGTAGTAGACAGTATAAAGTTTTTATTAGTATAATTCATTTGCCTTAAGCATAGTAAATAGTACTCGATAAATTAAGTTTCCCTTAGCTGTGGCATATATACCGGAGTTACCCTATTATATGTTTTTGTAAACAGATTGAAATCAAACTGCAAGTAAATTTTTCATTATTATCTAACGCCTTTAACGTTTAGCATCGATTCGTTATCTGTTATTAATTTAGAGAAATTAACAATTCGTCACTTTTTCCCTCTTTCTCTTACATAATATATGTACTATGTGTATTATAGGTACAACTAATAATAATAGTTTTGATCTTTTTAATTTTAAAGATAATATTAATTAATAGTAATAGAAAACATAAATACAGATTATTCTAAAAATTAAATATGTAGTATAACAGCACTCTCTCCAATTCCTTTGAAATTTTCAAATTTTAATAAATTTGTCGCTCATTATATAATTAATACACTTAAAATATCACAATGTCGGCAAGTAAGGAAATGATAATTGAAATAATAGTTTATGGATATACATTTATGGATATACATTTATGGATATACATTTATTTCCTATCTCGTCCTCTCCCGCCGCTTTACTTTTTTTCAGCCCTATCAGCACTCTCTCTACCTCTTCCCATCCTATCCCCTCTCCTTTCTCTACTTCCTTCTCCGCCCCCTGCTCTCTCTCCTCTCCTTCTTCTAACCTTCGTTTGTATTCCGTTCCTTCTAACATCTCCCTTAAGTATTCATCTCACTCCTCTATTGTTATCTCCTTATTAATTTATACTCTTCTTCTACTTTCTTTCTTTATTACTTTCCACACCTGCTTCTCTGTTCTCGCCTCTTTTACCTCTTCCAGCGGATTTCTTTTTTTTCCTTTTTCCTCTCACACATTTCCTTATACTCCTTCTTTCTTCTCTTATAATCTCCTATAATCTTTATATTTTCTTTCTCTTTTCCAGTCTCTCAATAACTTTTCTACCTCTTTCCTCTTTTTCCTACAGTCCCCATCTCACTATCCTCCCTTTTCTTCTGCCCCTATTTTTACTCTTCTCATTCTTTCTTTTATCTTAATTCTTTTTGTCAACTTTTCGATCTTTTTATCTATTGCCCCAACCTACCTATTTCTACCTCCTCCGTTCTTCTTCTAAACTCTTCTCTTGCCTCTTCCGACCAGTCCGTCTTTTCCACTCACCTCTCTTCCTCCGCTATTGTCCTTCTCCTCTCATCACTACCCCCTTTGTTCACCCGTACTGCTACTGATTGGTGATCCGAATCTACCTCACACCCCACCTTCAATCTTGTCACTCTTTCCCAAACCTTCCTATCTCCTTTCGCGTAATTGATCACTGTTTCCCCTCTTTCTTCTGTAAATTCACCCCTCCTTCTCATCACCCTCCTTTGCTCCATTCAAAATTCCCCACTCTTCCTCTTTAACCCATCTAATAAGCCCTTCCCCCTGCCTATTTATCATTTTATTTTTCGATTTTCTTTTAACTTCCTCTTCTCCATCCTCCAGCGCTCCTTTCCCCCTGTTCTCGCATTGAAATCGCCCCCACTATCCATCTCTCCTCTATCCCTTCCTTCTCTTTTACCGATTTTATCTTACCCATCATCTTGTCCAAGTTGCCGCTTACGTAAACTGTTACCAATCTCCATTTCTCCTTCCATCTTACTTCTCTAATCATTAAACCCTCCTCCTCCACTCATTCTTCTTCCTCTTCTATCTCTTCTCTGACTTCTATCATTATTCCACCTATTGCTCTTCCTTTTCTTCCAACTCTTTCTTTCTTTGCACCCTGTATACTTCAGTTGAACTTCTTTGGCACCCTATTCTTCATCTTCTCCCGTTCCTCCTATTTCAGCCATGTTTCCACCAACCCCACGACATCCCACTTTTTTATGCTTTCCTAAAACCCTTCCTGTTTTCCCTTCACTCCCGCTACATCCTAGAAGCCTATCTTTGGGCTTCCTTTCTGTTCCGTCCCCTCCTCCTCCCTCCTGCATTCCTTTCTTCCCCCTCGCCCCTCTTTTTCCTCTCTTTCACTCCTTTTTACTTTCCACACTCTACTCTCTCTGACTCCTTTCCCCCTTCCCCTCAGCCTCACCACACTCTCTTCCTCCCTACTCTCCCTCTCCTCCCTCTTCTCTCCGCCCTCCCCTCCCATCGTTTCTCTTCTCTCCTCTCTACCTTTCCATTTTATTTTTCCGTCTCCCTCTCTTCTACTCTTTCCCTTCTCCTCTGTTCCTCTTTCTCCCACCTCTTTTTTCTTGCTCCACTCTCTCATTTCCCCTTCCATCTCTCAGGACTTTTTTTTCCTCATCCCAACTCCACCTCTTCCCCTCTATCCAAATATTTCCGTACTTTACCCAATCTCTCCTTCTATTCCTTCTCTCCTTCTCAGCTATCCTCTCCAGGTTCCATTGCATTTTTCTTTGATGCTTTCCTTCAAGGTCATGTCATTCTTTATTCTTTCCATCCTCCCTTTCAACACATTCTTCTTCTGCATTACCTCTCTTTTTCTTACTCTATCTTTTAACCTAACTAAAACCATCTTCTCTTTCCCCGTCTTTTTTCCTATCTCTTTTACCTAATTTATTACTCCCTCCTCCCCCATCTCTAGCCATAGCTTTTCTACCGCTTTCTTTCGCTTTCCCTCCTCTACCACCACCCCTTTCACTGCTACATTGTTCCTCTTTCTGTCTCTCTCTTCTACCTCTCTCCACCTTTCTAGCTTTCTTACCTTCGCTTCCATTGCTTTATCTCTTTTTCCTATCTCCCACTTTCCTTCCTCTTTCACTTCTCCCTTCTCTTCCTTCCTCCCATCTCTCCATCTCTTAACTAATATATTTAAATTTATATATTAGTTAACTTCTTTATATACACTACCGCTCATTAATTTCAATATATTCTTATATTTGTTAATTTCTCTGTAAAGGATGAACATGATACATATGTTTTGTACAGAAATGAATACATTTGCTGTTATAAACACTTGCATGCATTGCATTTTTATATATTATTTATATACAAATGCGATGCATGCAAGTGAAATGTTTATAACAGCAAGTACATTCATTTCTATGCAAAACACGTATCATGATGTTCATCCTTTACAGAGAATCAACGAATCTGTTGTATATTGAAATTACTGAGCAGTAGTACATGTAAAGAAGTTAACTAATTTATAAATTTAAATATATTTGCAATATAATAAATATCTTTATAATATATTATTATACCTTCTCTATATTGTTCTCTTCTCCTTCTTTCTCTCCTTTTTCTATCCCTATATCTCTCTTTTGTCTTAAAATACTTTTTCTTTTTTATAAACCGCTTAAGGTATCGATACGATAAATAATACTCTAAAAGCTACATTTGGATGGAACGGTAATAAATTTACACATCCTACATCTATTATTATGTTAAAATCATAATAGCGTAATGAAAACGATTCATAGGAATAAATGTGATAGTATTTATGAAATAAAATTAAGTATGAAATATAAATTTAAGAAATATTACTTTAATGATTATATTATCTTACGCGTTATTAACATTCCATACAGGCAAAGCAAATAGATACTATGATATACAGGATACCTTTAAACAATTGTTTCATTTTCTAACATTTTTCAGATTTATTGTAATATAATCGTATAATCGCCATATTTTTTTACACAGGAATACTAACGCAAAATTATTCGGACATTGTCACTACTAAAATTAAAAAATCAGATAAAGAGTTAAATAATGTACATCTTTTTAATTCACATATCTCTATTTACTACCGATCATCATTTCATAATGATGCTATTGCAACGAAATAGATACGTCAGCAACATTCGAGACCATCGACTGGAAAAAGCATTTCTCTTGGTCTATTCGTTGTGACGGATAAAATCGTATAATTTCAGCACTCAGCAGTGGATTCACTTCAATTGATGCGATTTTAAGACAGAGTTCAATTTAAAGAATCCTCGTTGTTACTAAATATGCATACAAGGCCTGTGAATAGCGCTAATTTCCCTGCCATGCGCATATCTTTCTTTTTCATGGCTGTATCCTGATTAGGCATCATCTTGTCCGCAATATGCTTATAGACTTTTCCATTCAGCATTAACGTAAAAAATAAAAAAACCGTCGTACCATCTGAAATCGTTATATATAATTGTCTCGGTATTATAATCAATTTTATAATAAGTGTTTCCTCTCCGATAGCATAAACAAAATTAATTTTAGGAAATCTAAATTATTTTATCTTTTTCTGAAGGTAGAATACAAAACAAAACTAAAAATCAAGTTCTTTTCAAATAATAGACAACTTGAATTAATTATATAATTAATGTTTATAAGAACAATTTTATATTATTTTTAAAAGGAATGTTTAGAGCACTGATTACACTTACATTTCCTGGTTAGCGCTTATTATGGCATGTTGTATTTTCCAAATTTTACTTCCAAAACATATAAAATACCTTCCAGCCTGTGACACCACGTATACGCTAACAAACCTGCACGGTATCGTTTTCAGAATGCATTGTGATCTTTAGGATGTCAAGCTTGACGTGTGCACACTTCATATGACCAATGAACCTTAACAGTATCAATTGCTTCGCATAACTCACAAGTTCCCTGCAATATTTTTTAAGCATATTATGAGAAAATGGAAATACTTAATGCTAAAAACTCTCAATTGCTTTGAATACTTAATCAAATTAATTTTCGTTACTTCTCTAATATTGTTGATAAAAATTATATCATAATAATGGATAATAGGGACTCAATTCACAAATATTTTAGCATAACTTGCCTACAATACAAATTGCGCTACAGAACACTTTCTCGTTTTTTTCAACTTTTAAAATTTACAAGAAAGCATATACGTACATACATTTGCAATTTCGGATACACCTTCCTTCTTAACGATCTCTTCGGTATCAGCTCCCTGCGGTAAATATATAGCAGCAAAATTGTATACCACATAGTTGAATATAAAATGTTCCTGCGTGAGAAAACGAGAGAAAAGGAGGACATTTATAATAGGTAATGACACTCGATACGAACCACGCAATAGTGTAAATTCGAGATTGGGGGAAGAAAGAAGGGGTAAAGGAGAAGAGATTCTTACAATTAGAGGCACTCTGTAGCAACTCGTATTATCTAGCACGATAGGACCTCTTGTGCTAGACAATTATGTCTCAACAGTGTTTGACAATAAGAATTATTATATTTTGAAGACGCGAGATTGTACATTCAAAGCATCTAAGTTAACGAAAGTAAAGTACAATATAAACATACTTCAGAGAAATCTTTATTACGCGATAGTGCCTGTCACAACGTGCATATAGATACCAGATCACTTTCTCGTTCTCTTAACTTTTACAACTTTCACAAGACAACATATATACGTACGTGTGCGATTTTGGATACTCCTTCCTTCTTAAAGATCTCCTCGGCATCAGCTCCCTGCCGTCAATATATATTTCACTATCACTATCTATCACGCGGCGATGGTCACGACTGTCACTATCTATCGATTTCTAGGTTATCGCTGTATTCCAACATAGATCGGTCTTTCTTAACAGCTTCATGCGTCTGTAATTGAGAAAGAAATCTGATAAGCTTTGTATAACAGTTCAACATAATACGAATATGTATATACATTTCAGATAAAAACGGTCGGTAAACTTTTATAAAACAATACTGTTTAAAATAATACAAGCGATAATAATTTTTGTAATTACCTCTCTATATTATATCTTAAATGTGCATGAATTATTTGTAATGTCAACTCTTCACGCTTGTTGAATATTCATATATTAACTGTCACATTAATATATTAACCTCGCGACACGACGCGAGCTGTCAAGTCACGACACACACGCACGAAACTCGCGGAACTCGCCGCGATCTCGCGTTCACCCGGCTTCGACCGGCCAATCAAACGCGCGGAAAAGCGACAACACTACGTGCGAGATATTCGACTCCAAACAACAACTTCTCGCGTCTCCATGGATTTTTTTATTATAGATAGATAGATAGATGGATCTGATATTTAATACAATATTAAGCAATACAGGTGTTATGGTGCATGCATTGGTTACGGACATGGGTTCTAATTTTATACAACTGTCCCGTGATTTAGGAATATCTCCACAAAATTCAATTTTTTCAGTTAACGGAGAAAATTTAGTTTACATTTTTGACACTCCACATTTAATAAAAGCAACCCGAAATAATTTGTTAAAACATAATTTTGAATTTAATAATAAAGTAGCTTCGTGGGATCATATTAAACAGTTTTATATGCAAGACGTCAAACAATGGATAAGAGCAGCTCCTAAATTATCAAAGATTCATATGGACCCAAATAACTTTATGAGAATGAAAGTTAAATATGCCGTACCAGTACTTAGTAACCATGTATGTGCAGGAATGTGTACACAGATGTCTGTCGGTCTTCTTCCGACTGAAGTCGTTGGAACTATAGATTTAATTGATCATTTTGATAAATTGTTCGATATGTTAAATTCGTCCGCCGTAAATAATCTTAAACAACATGAAAAAGTTTTTACCGGAAGTGAAAAACAAACGCAGTTTTTGCAAGAAACGTCAGATCTTATAAAAAGTATTAAAGTAGTTAATAATAATAATAATAATAATAATGGTAAATATGTAAAAGTTGAATGCTTTAAATGCTGGCAGATAACAATTAATAGCATCATTCAGCTTTGGGAAACATTAAAAAATCATAATTTTCCATATCTCCGAACACGTAGATTGAATCAAGATTGTGTCAAATTTTGGTTCCGTTCGGCAACAAGGTGGTAATTGTCTTAATCCGACACCTATACAATTTAAAAACGCCTTTAAAAAACTTTTTAGTACAACATTTTTAAAACATTCAGATACGCAAAATTGTGCTTCTGATTATGATGAAATGTTAAATCTTATTGGAACGTTAGATAATACCAAAGAGTCCACTGTTTCGGAATTTACTGCTTCATCATCGGCGCATAACATTTTAAATATTCCGACTCATGAATATCGTTCAATGGATCTGCCAGAAGAAAACGCATTTAAATATGTTTGCGGATTTTTAATTAAAAGATGTACAGCAATACATTCTTGTGACATATGTACAAAATATATGAATGATAATATGGCTGTCTTAGATGATACAACATTACATTGTTTTTTTCGAGCCTATGAAAACGAAGAAGGAAATTTGTTTGGAAAGTTAATCATACCAAGTAATGATTTTTGTTATTATATTCATAAATTAGAAGAAGTATTTGTAAAAAATTTTGAAAAGAATTGTTTTCAGAAAAATATTGGCAATTATTTATTCCAATTAGCACAAAATATAACTTTTGAACCGCCATGTCCAAATTTTCCTACTTTATTTTTGATAAAATTGTATCTTTGAATGCGTAGATATATATTACACATTATCGCTGCATAATAAATAATGCAAACGGGTTACCACAAAAAATAGGAAACTTTTAAACGTTTTACATTTATAAATTTTGTTTGTAATTCTTACACTTTTTCTTATCTACGCAGTCTTCTTCTTATAATGTTTAATTGTCATGTTGAGTTATGTTTTACGGACATATTTTAATTATTGAGGCTACTGTTTCATTGATTCTTATTCTTATAATGGATTGTGATGTATTCTTTAATTGCTTTAATTTCTTAATCTATCTCTTAATTTTATTTCTTACTTACCCAGTATTGTGTGTTCATTTATTGCATGTTTTTTTTGTTTGCAAATAACATTATATATAATTTTGCGTGTTTCTTTATTGCATTTTGTTTATTTTCAAATTATATTGTTTAACTTAATTATATCATATTTAATAATGTATTGATTGTACTGTTGCGTTTTACATTTTACTTTTAATTAATGGCAACATGTATGTGCAATTTTTTCAGTTGCGTTAATATTGATATTATGTTTTAATATTATGCGTTTATATTGTGCGTTGAAATTATGCGTTACTATACAGGGTGTCCGAAAAATCACCTACTCCACTTCGGGAGGTGATTCGGGACCCAAAAACAAGCAAAAAAATTCATACAAACATAGGTCCGGAAATGAGCCGTTTCCGAGTTATAGCCACTTTTATGTTCAAAAATCGTAAATTTTTATTTTCAATTTTTTTTTAATTACAATTACCAAATTCTCTCAAGTTTCTGTCTACATTTCGGAAAGACGTTATTCCCGGCACATCTCGATTTGGAAAAGACTGGATGTATAATCTTCTTGCCTCGGCAGCATTACTTTGAGCAAGACCATACATAAGATGCATATCAGCTAATTCATTAAAACTTAGACGATCCATTGATGAATACGGAAAGATTAGATACAACCTAAAAGTAAGGTGTTGTTAAATAATAATTTGAAACTTATTGAAAAGCCGTGATTTACTTACTGATTTTGAATAGGCGTGAAAACAACTGATTTCAAGTAGCCGTGAAAACAACTGATTTTTTTTTAAAATAATGTAATCGTATTTACAAATATTGAAAAATTGAAAAAAAAATAAAAAAATTAAAATTAAAAAAATTAAAAATATTTAAAAATAAAAATTTTTAATTTAAGAAATAATTAAGAAAGAGGGATGTCAAGCGGATTCTAAATTACGATTTTTGAACATAAAAGTGGCTATAACTCGGAAACGGCTCATTTCCGGACCTATGTTTGTATGAACTTTTTTGCTTGTTTTTGTGTCCCGAATCACCTCCCGAAGTGGAGTAGGCGATTTTTCGGACACCCTGTATATGTATTAATATGCATTAATAGACTTTTATACATTACGTTACTTAAATTTAATATTGTGTATGTTACATCAAAAAAAGGTAAAAAAAGGCGCCAAGTACACGCGCAATGTATGTTGTAAATCTAAAAATCTTAAATGGTAGAAGCTTTATTTCTTCTTACAAATTTGCATAGCGCATAAACATAAGCGTAAGAAATTGATTGGTTTATATGTATATGTGCAAAAGGAAATAGACCAATCCATCTCTTTATGCATATGCTTATGCACCTATGCAAGTTTGTCTGGGTTGACCTTAACAAAACAGCGCCAAGTTTTTTACAAGAAAAATTTATTTATTTTATTTTAATTAAATATTTTTATTTTATAATGTTACCTCTTTAATTCTTTGTGATTAAAATAATTCTTTGTAATATTATAATTTTATCAAGGAGAATTAAAACTACTACCACTTGGGTTGATAGAAAGACTCTCAGGAATACAAAGATACATACCACTGGCTTGGGCTGAGTTAGGTAACACAATTTTTTTTTTTTTTTTTTAAGTAGTTGCACAACAATTATTTTTCAAAGTATATATATTCTCTTTGCAAGTGGCGCAATTTAAAGATTTCACATCTTTTTTTGAAATACGTATCACTTAGGTTGAATTAGGTAACGCAATTTTGTGAATTATTTTGTTAGGGAGAAAAATATAAAGCTACTATGCATATCACTTAGATTGAGTTAGGTAAACGCAATTTTGTGAATTATTTTGTTAAGAAGAAATAAAGCTTCTACCATTTAAGATTTTTAGATTTACAACATACATTGCGCGTGTACTTGGCGCCTTTTTTTACCTTTTTTTGAAAAAGGTAATTTTGTACTGATATCATGCATTTTGTAGTGATAAGCAAGTATCGGCAAAAAATTTCCATTTTTTATTTTTTAATTATTTACAAATTGACAATAACAACGAATTAAATTTTTATTAAATTTATATATATATATATATATATAAAACCTCTTATTTTTTACAAATATATATATATATATATATGTGTATTTATATATTCGTATTATATAGAGAATTGCTATAACATTAAATGTAATAATAGTTATAATATAGAACTATTGTCTCCTATTTTTGAAATTTATTAAATACTAGCTGGTTACCCGGGCTTCGCCCCGGAGGACATATGTAATCACTTAATCAGACACGCAAATAGTTTCTCTTTCTCTCTCTCTCTCTCTCTCTCTCTCTCTCTCTCTCTCTCTCTCTCTTTCTCTCTCTCTCTCTCTCTCTCTCTCTCTGTCTCTCTCCCTCCCTCTCTCTCTCTCCCTCTGTTTTTCTACTTTTACACGACTTTGAGGAGGCTATCACGGGAGTTATGCACTTATACAAAAATGTTATTATAGGCGGCGATTTAAATTGTAACCTTCTTTCTAATAATTATGAAGCAGGATACCTGCGTGAACTGATGTCAAGCATGTCAATGAGTATTGTACCCTCGGGTGCTACACATCACACGGCTACTTCTGACTCGTGGCTTGACGTCTTGGCGGTGGATGACAGCGATAAAGTTCAGGCTTTTGTCAAATCTGGATGCCCGTTTATAGCTGATCATGATCTTATCGAACTGACGCTTTCACTGAGGACGGGCATGGATTTTGAGCGCACCGTCTCAAGACGTAGCTATAGGAGCATTGATGGTGACCAGTTTCGGGATGATCTTCGTTCGATTGAAGGTAGCTCCACGTTCCAGATGCGCACTCGGGCCATTGCTGGTGACCAGACAGTGCCTGGAGTTGATGATCTCTGTGCGGCAGTGTCGCAGACCTTGATCGAAGCACTGGATGTGCATGCTCCGATACGAAAGATTGTGATCAGAAGGCCCCCTGTGCGATGGCTCACTGAAGATCTTAAGACCCGGCTACGTGAACGAAATAGACTGTATAAGCATGCGAGGCGATCCAATAGTATACTAGCCTACGCCACCTATAGGCTTTTTCGTAATCGGTTAAATGCGGATATTAAGCGCGCGAAAAGTGAGTTTCAGTTCAACTCCTTAATAAAGATCACTGATTCAAGCAAGTTATGGAGGGAGTTAGCGCGTCTTGGATTGGTCAAATCGACTTTAGTTTCTCCTTTGCAAGTTTTTACGTCTGATCAGTTGAACGCGTATTTCGCTTCTGTATATGACGCTCAATCTCCGTGTACTTATGCAGATTTTGTCTTAGCCACTGCCCAGGTTGTCAGACCGCCCCATCGTCCGGAGTTTGACTTTTCCACGGTAACGCCTAATGATGTCCTTAAACTCCTTGCGGATGGACCCCTTCACTCCTATGCATCGGGCTCGGATGGTATTCCAATGTTTGTTCTGCGGATTGCTTGGTCTGTTATGGGCCCATGGCTTGTGGAGTTATTTAATAGATCACTTGAGACCTCCGTGTTTCCGTCTCAATGGAAGCGTGCGTTGATCCGCCCTCTTTCTAAGGTCCGTATTCCATTGTCTCCGTCCGATACGAGACCTATAGCTAATCTGCCTGAGCTGTCGAAGATCCTCGAAAAGATCGTTGCCTTGCAGATTGTACGCTATCTTAATGATCATAATCTCTTAAATCCCAGACAATCAGCATACCGACCTGGTTATAACACCCAGGCTGCTCTCTTGCGAGTCTGTAATGACATTAAGAAAGGTATAGATGAGGGGTTGATCACAATCATGGTATTATTTGACTTTAGCAAGGCCTTTGACATGGTCCCGCACCTTCAACTTCTCATAAAGTTGAAAGCGTTGGGTTTTTCTGATGCAGTTCTGGCATGGCTCTTCTCGTATCTGACTGGAAGATCTCAGGCAGTTGTTGATGAAACTGGTAAATTTTCCGACTGGCGGTTTACGTGGGGTGGTGTACCTCAGGGTTCCGTGTTGGGTCCACATTTGTTCTCCCTTTACGTGAATGACATAGGTTGTGTCTTACACTACTCGGAACATATGATATTTGCGGACGATATTCAGATTTACTACAGATGTCCTCCGGCTAACATTCGTCAGGGTATTGAGCTAGTTACCAAAGATGCTAATGCTATCTTCGATTACGCTTGCGAAAACGGTCTCAAACTTAATCCGTCTAAATCTAATGTCATGATATTTGGGAGTAATGCGCATGTCAGCAACATCAGCCTCGATACTCTGCCGCCGGTTATTGTTAATGCTGTGCCCCTGCCTTTTGTGACCGAGGTGAGGAACTTGGGGGTGATCTTTTCACCTAATCTGTCGTGGAGGAAACAAATTTCACTAGTTTCACGTAAAGCTCATAATGCGTTACATAAAATTAAGTTCAACAAAAACAGTCTTTCTACTGCATTAAGAGTAAAACTTGTTGTCACCTTGGTCTTGCCTCATATAGATTACTGCTGTTTAGTATATCATGGTCTAACTGGTGAACTCAACACTAAACTTCAGAGGCTGGTAAACTGTAGCATACGGTTCATCTTCAATCTCAGGCGTGACGAACATATTACACCGTATAGGCGGAGACTGAGCTGGCTTAGTGTTGAGAACAGAAGGCTTTATTTCCTTGGATGCCTGATGTATCGAACTATTCACATGCGTTCTCCATCATATTTAAGTGATCTCTTTACCCAGCTGGATCCAGCGCTACGGAGATCTGAACGACATGCCACCTCATCTCAAACATTTAATCTGCCTGCTTATAGAACTGTCACATATAGGAATTCCTTTCACATTTCGTCCATATATTTCTGGCAATCTCTACCGTCTTGCATTACATCGGCATCTTCTCTGGGATCCTTCAAGAGCCTTCTACGGTCTTTTTTACTGGCGTCTGAATATGAGTCGGGGTAGAGTTGAATGGCTTATTGTGTTGTGTACTGATGTAATTTTGATCGAGAGCATTATGTAGTATTAAGTATTCTGTACATATTGTCAATTATTTTCTATATACTAACGTTATATTATAATACATGCGTCAAATAAGCGTTGATTGGATTAGTTGCGTACTGATATAAACTTGATCGAGAGAGCATAATGTAGTATGAAGTATTCTGTACATATTGTTACGTATTGTTAAGTATTTTATATACATTATCGTCATATTGTAATACATGCGTCAAATAAGTGTTGATGAGATGAGTTCAAACAATTGATCATGAACATGCTTGTCTCCTTTAGTTTTGAACTCACATAATCTTCCGCCTTTTATGTTTAGCTATTGCTTATACTCTTGCTCAGAGTCTTTATGCTTACACTACGTTATATGTATTATGGCTATGTTATGAATTTGCCCTATAGCTTATGCTTGGGCTTAATAAAGATCATCTATCTATCTATCTATCTCTCTCTTTCTCCCTCTGTATATATATCTCTCTCTCTTCCCCCCTCTTCCCCCTCTCTCTCTCTTACTCTCTCTCTCCCCTCTCTCTCTCTCCCCCTCTCTCTCTCTCTCTCTCTCTAAATACTATTCTTTAAAATTCGATT